>NC_136615.1:19430729-19613229 GCF_933228915.1 Telmatherina bonti
ATGAATTGAAGAATTGGATTCAGATAGCTTTGGTTTTTAGAGTTGGTATAACTGAAAACTAACTAACTAACTAACTAACTAACTAACTAACTAAAATTGATTAATAAAGGAATTTAACTACAAGTGATCCCTTTCCATTTTTATTTCAAATTGATGTGAAGTTTGCTTTCAGTTCACACCTGTGTTTTTTTAGTTTGTAAAGACAATTACATGTGTGTGTGCTCTTTGGCAAGTTTTGAAAGAAAAAAACAAAATAAGACAAAGAAAATAAGAATCCACAAAGGAATCTGATGCAACTTCATTTTACTGAGACAAGCACACAACAATAGAAAAAAATGAGCTGTTTTTGTTTTTACTCTCTTTGCTTATTGTTTCATTCTTTTTATCTTTTACATATGATATCCCATTTACTAAAAATCATGTGTAACGCCCAGATTGTTGCAGGGCAAATATTTAAATAGTGGTTTAGAATTTTGCATGTTGCATCTCATGACAATTTTATTACAGAAAAAACATCAGAAGAAAAATCTGCAGAGATATGGAATTAACTTTTGTGTGAGGCCCACTATGTCTTTTTTCTTTTTGCAGTAGCTTGAGGTACAAATTAGCAAAAGGTAACTATTAAAGCAGTTAAACTCTCTACATTGTTGTCTATTTTGAAGTGTTCAAGAGCTACTTTTCTTACAGTATAAAAACAAATATGAAATGAAAAGATCTAAAAATGTCAAGCATTATGTCACCCTTCCAGTGTAAATAATTTGCTGTGAAAAACAAAGAACATTCAAAGTCACTGATTTAATTGCATACACTAATATGTCTTCTGATGTGCACAGGAGCAATCCTAGCACATAACTATATTCATACAACAGGTAGCAAGTATGAACATCACAGTGAAATGGTAAAGCTGTCCTGTTACTATAGTTACACGGTTCTAAGAAAAACCTTAATAAATGATCCCTTGCTTACTTTGCTTTGATTGCTGTGTTGACATTGTGCAAAATGCCACCAGAAACTACCAGATGTACATGTTCTACAGAAACCGTGTAAAACCTGGAGAAGTAAACATTAAAACCCTGTGGGACAGTGATTACATTAATTGGGGTGGCAGAAGCCAGTGTGTTAAGTCAGATATTACATTTATGGGGATATTAGGATCATAAAATTCAATTTCTGCATTTCTATGTACATTAGTCAGGATTTCAGATTGTTTCATAGTGTAATATCTTTTGATTTTGATAAATGGAAGTGCTTTCAGGTTGCTTTATGTGCTTCAGCTGTGAAAGATTTCATCTGAAGGGATCAAGGACACAAAGTAGTGCAAAACTAAGACACCCACATGGCTTCACGAGTACTATCATCCCTCTGTATAGATGCAGGCGACTTCACTTGTGCTGTGGTCCATCACAGTGAAGTAATTCTCGCCATGACTGGCAGATGCATCTTCAGCTTGGATGTGGACACTAAATCCTACAGATGAGCAAAGAGAAAGACATGTTTTCTCAGTCAGGCTGGTAAAGTATAATCCCTCAGCTGCAGCATTTAGATGATATTTAAATCATAACAAGAACTGTTTGTTGGTCATCCTATAAGTATTGTTGATTGCTGTGAAAAGGCTGTCATTAAAGACAATAACATGAATAAGGTGGCTTGAGGTATTGTCTTCCAGGTTAAATGAGAAAAAACCTCAGCCCCTTTTCCTTTAAACGATTCGTTCTAGAAGAAAAGCTGCTTTGAACCTTAAACATTGTGTGTTTCAGAGCTCCTTGTCAACATCGCTGTGGCTGTGTACTCTGGGGGGAATATAGGTGATCTATTTAAAGGTGTGCAGAGGGAAACTACCTGATTGTGTCTAAACAGAAAAATCACCAGCCATCTGCTACGCATCATAAACCATATTACACAAATAATGTGTGTTCAAAAGAAAAAAGAAAAAAAATGTTCAATTTCATTAACAATGTACCTAAATGTTCTTATCCATATTAAAAAAAAAAAATTGATCAAGTAAGGATGTAATTTCATTGAAGCATTGAACCTGGGGGGGTAGAGCCTTCTCTTTTGCTGCCCCAACCATTGGGAACTCCCTCCCACAACACATATGAGAAACCACAGACCCTGCCACCTTCAAATCCAAACTAAAATCTTTGTTTTTCCATCTGCTTATTGCCATTTTTACGTTGTCTTTTATTGTGGAAAGCATCTTCGACCTCTTGAAAAAGCACTATATAAATAAAATGCATTATTATTCTGATTATAAACCTCTGTGTACCTGAGCAATGATCTGCCACATTAGAAAGCTGACTCTGCTGCTTCAGATCACTGTTGTTCTGCAGGGATGGTCCACTGGGAGGATGCGAGAGGCAGGTGGAGGAGCAAGGCCCACATGGATCCCTCGAGATGAGCTGATGAGGGGAGGGGTTAACAAACCTGAAATATTTTAAACTAAAGTAAATACTCTGCCTGTGGAGATTAGCTAAAGAGTAGTATATAGAATATGCTTTATCACTAGGAACGTTAGTAACTTTGTATTTTAATGAATCTTAATATTTGTAAACTTGTTGCTGTACTTTCAAGGCTGTTCATTAAGTCCCCTGCATAGCACTGTAATCTGATTAAATCAGTTTATGACCCCAAACCAAAACAGAATTTGCTACATTTACTGACAATGGGACTATCTCCAAACTGGATGCCAATAAAACCCCGCCACCCAGAGAAAGTCAGAAGTTCTTAATTTGGTACGATCTAGACCTCCAAGCACTGCTTCCACATCCTCCTGCATCAGATAAACACATCTCTCATAACTGTCCTGAGTCTTTTAAACACATGCTAGAGAAGTAGCAGTGATGGGCAACGTTCCTCGCAGCCACATTAAAAGAATACAGAAAATTTCAACTGTCATCTGAAAGCATCTTAGCTACATACATGTAATAGAAAAGAAAAAAATCCTTTCTTGAAAGCCTCTGCTTCACTGATTCACTTCCTCCGCATCGGGGCTTCCTGCACAGCTGATTTACTCTTTATTTTCTGCACGAAATAACCCTGATACAGCAATTGAGAGGTGGTGCACTTCACATGTCTCTGCTTGATGTTTAAAACAAAAGATTTAATGTATGTAGTGCTCTAGCCAATATAATCGATGAAAAAAATATCATCTCTGTGCTTCAAGAGAGAAATTAAGCGCTTTATACATCTTCTGTCATGTCTTGCACCCTGTACTCTATACATTGCGGTGAAGTAACATCAAGGACAAATGCATTCATTGCATAGTCTTCCTAATTTACTAGAATCAACATTTCTTCCCTCATAGTTTTCCTCTAGCATGTGAAAGCAACAGAATATGAAAAATGATGTATGCCAATAGAGTTTAACATCTTTTCATTAATTCAAAAAACCTTTTTTTTTTTTTTATTTGTTAAGAAATTTTGTAGCGTTATAACACAAGAGCATAAGTCGTTTTTCATGACAGACACTAATAAACAGAAATACTATGCAGTAGCCATGGAAGCTGACACCCCTGCTGTTCGGTATTGCAGTGTAACACATTTGCTTGTCCACTTGCAAATAAATCAAACAAGCCAAAAGTTTTCTGACAACACACAAAAACTACACAGGAACTGAGAGAAATGCCAGGAGAGTGTACAGAAAATGGCAACAGGGATTTTACAATTGATTTAACATCTAAAAAAGTAATTAGAGCACTCTCTTCTCCCATGGGACCTTAAATTGCATTTAGCAGATTTTATGATTCACTCATTGAATTCTTTGGCAGCTCTTATTGGTGACTATAGCATCCATTGATGCTAGTGGTAGAAACCAATGAGGCAGGGCGAGGTTTGCTCTTCTTGGCCGATTGTCTACGCAGAATCCTGCGGAGATGCTTTGGCCTACTGCTGATACGGGAACAATAAAAGCCAGTGAGGAGCCATGAGCATCTGGCTGCTCAGGACGACAGAAATCCTTTATCACATTCTTTGAAATGTATAGATGAAGAGATGCTTTTCGTACAGACTGACAAGGGAAATGGTTCGCTGGCTTTTCCTTTCCGAATCTGAAAAAGCTTCTTTCCTGCCCGCTTATAAACACACACAAAATGAACAAAAAAAAAACAAAAAAACACACACACACAAAGAACCTTTCATGAAAGTACAAAATAGTGAATTACTTTAAACTGATCATTTGAATTATAAGCCGGTTCTCTTGATGCCATGACAACTAATGTTTGGGTAGATTGTTCCAGTTCATCAAAAGAAAGAGAGAAAATCTGTAAAGCATTTAAATCAGCGGCGGTTAAAGAAATGAGCCGGCTTGCTGAGTAACACTAATTGCTCTGACTGTGGCGGCATCATAGTAATTGAAAAACAAAACAAAACAACAACACAAAAAACTCTACCTGTAGTTTTCTTGTGAAGGAAACAACAGGGTCAGGTGAGGACTGCTGTAGCAGTCTTGTCCTTGTGGTGCAGCTGAGGAACAGGGATGACAGACACTTCAGGGCTGTGAATCTAATGGATAAACCTATTATGTGCACATGGTTGCAGGGACATATATTTATGCATCTTTGTTTTTTTTTTTGTCATTTTCTACACATTCATGCAATGAGCTAGAGCTCAGACGTACCAGAGTATGACTCATGGGAGGCACAGGTAGAGAGGTTCAAGCTGTTGTCTAGCCTTGCCAGAGGGGACACGTTTGGATGTAGAGGGTGGATGGTTAAACAGTCAGTCAGCGTGTCTTGGGTTGCATCAGCAGAGGACTTCATCTATAAATATATAAATAGTAAAGAGCAACATAAACAATGAAGGAAAATTCCTTCTATCCCTTCATTAGTGTTGTCAGTGACACTGTTACCAACCTGAACAAAGTCAGATGCTGATAGAAAATATTATGTGGAAAGATGACACCAGTATTATGCTTATTTAATACATGGTTTCTCCCAGGATGAGAACTGTATCCTATCTGTGGAACATGGCAGTGGTATTATGATGATTTGGACATTTTGACTCCATCTGGATCAGGAATACATCCTGATGTAGCTCAACCATAGGTGGGAGGATTGAAGCTGTGTTTCAGGGAGCAGATGTACTGCATTTAATATCATTATTTGGCTTTATTGGCAGTAGCGTGCTGAGGCCCCGGAGAGATGCAGCCAGGCTGGGTGTCCTGATCTAGCTCTCCTCTCATAGGTTATAATAAAATACTGTTCAACCAGAACCATGTCTGTACTGTTGCTGCGCCGGGTGAATCCCTACAGTATAGTGACGCGGCCATACATACCGTCATTTTAGTGTAAAATACCAGTAAACTTGTACATGAATCAAATCTCAGTTCAAAAATTCAATAAGACAAAAACTGTAATCACACAAGCAGTTCTAGCACAGAACGATAGATAAAGTTCAAGTTTGGGGAACAGCCAAGTTTAAGTCCTCACCTAAACCTTAAAGAAATGTGATGCAAAAACCTGAGGCAGACAGTTTCTGAGAGGAAACCCCCACATCCCGAAGCTGAAGCTGCTCCGTTCAGGTGAGCTGGCTAAAACTTCTCCAAGCTGCCACGCAGGACTGATCACAAGTTACTAGAAATATTCTCCTGTAGTGACTGCATCCTGTATAACTGCATCACATTAGAATCAAATGTGATAGCAAGTTTGATTCACAGAAAGATGTGTAACATCCATATTAATATTTTACAGATCAAATGAAGCTTTTTATTAATTAAACGTCAGCGGAAACTGCCTTACACATGATACAGAAGATGCCAAAGACTCACATGTTTATGTTTGATCATTTTCTTCTGCAGTACATGTCTGGGTAATGAAACCAAATCCGCTTTTTACCATCTGAAGGATATATATCTGGAACTTAGGAACTGATGGGTCAACATGATTTGGAAAAACATGTTCCCGCATTTGTTTTAAGCAGGGTTGAGTACTGTAATGGAGTTTTAACAGGTTTCTCTCTAATTAAAAATCAGGAAAGTATGTTGTCTGTTATGTATTTTAGCTTGTTCTGTTTGTGTTTAATCCCATTCATTCCTTGTTATTCCATTTTTATTCTTCTGTTTAATGTTTATTTTGAACCAGGCTAAAAATGCTTTTAATATTTAATTTTAAAGAACAATTTTTTTTAACTTTAAGAACTTACATTATACACATGTTTATACAGAAATAGGAAAATTATTGAAAACTATTGAAATCTTCTACCATGTTTAGCGCTGGCAGAAAGAAGGGTTGTCATACCAACCAGTAGTAAATGTAACTTGCAATCATCTATGAAATTAGAATAAACATTCGTCATGTGGGTTTAGAAAAAAGAATTTGAGAATGTGGGAGACTTTGTGAATTGTCACTTATTTTGGTAACAACCCACCTTCTTTGTCTGTATCTATGGTGACATAAACCTTTGAGTTAAAGAGCATCTTTTGCACACATGCAAAATCCCAACTGCTGAGAAGACAACCTCTCAGTAAGAAGCAAACAAGACATGAAAAACAACACAATTGGGCATCATTCTGTAAGAGCTATTCCTGTCCACCTTAACCATCTAACTGCATGCAAAGTTTTAATTTAAGTTAACAACATAGTGTGCACTATAATTTGCAGAGCGAACAGAGTGGGATGAAAAGTTGTCAGATAGCTAATTAGGATGAATGAAAGTGCAATGAAATAAAACATGTGACACACGTGTGTATATATATATATATATATATATATATATATATATGTATGTATGTATACTTTATCCCTTTAAGATAATGATGAGAAGAAATAATGAAAAAATTTTGACCTGCATTACCACGTTGCAGTACTTGCCTTCTTCCGTAACTGTCGCTCTTTAGTGGTATGGGATTTCATATGTTTCCTCAAAGAACTGGGATCAGTGTAACGCTTTGCGCAGCCAGGTACCTGGCATGCATATGGCTTCTGAACAAGCACAGAGAGACATTAACATGAATGTTAGTCCACACAGCACAGACACAATCTGGCCCATCTGTCTGTAATTCCATGTGTGTTTGTGCTGGGCTACAACTCACTGTGTCCAGGTGTGTGCGCTGGTGTTTAGCCCTGTCACTTGAGTTGCTGAAAGCCTTGTGGCAACCTGGGTGCTGACACAGATAGGGTTTCTCTCCTGTATGGCTGCGCAGGTGGATCTTCAGATTTTCAAGCCGAGAGAAAGCCTTCTTGCAGCCTTCAAACTGTAACCATATACATAAAGACTGGTTGAAGCTGGTTATTGCCATAAATTAAGATGAATTCAAATGCATTTGTGTGTTTTTTTAAAACTATTTTTACTATTGACTCCACCCTGAGTAACATTCGGTATCATATGTACAAGCATTCATGTTACTTGGTATGTTTAATGAAATTACCATGAACAAAAGGCTGCTTCTCTCAGTGTGTGGGAGGGAGTGGAAGGAAAATATACGGAGCCTTTTGCATGAAAAAAATTAGTGTCACTTTGTTTAAACTGACATTTAAGTTTGCAATAAGCTGCTCACTAGTGGTTCCATACTTGACTGAATTAAACATTGAAAATATTTCACCGCAGATTTTATAGCTATCATACTGACACTTTGGAGTACTTATGCAAGTAATTATAGCAAGTAATTATAGACTCAATCCAAAAGCATTGTGATGTTTTGTAAAATATGAACAAGAACCAAAAACATTGATTTGCAAATCTTATAAATTCATATTTTTAGTTCCCAATAAAACACAAACTACAAAGTAGGTGTTTAAATTTGGACGCCTAAGAAAAAAAAATAGACTAATTGCATTTTGTTTAATTTACACTTTTCACAGCATCCTAACTTACTTTTAATGTATCTATATGATAAAGATTGAGGTAAATTAGTCTGAAAGACACGGGGTACTGTTGGTCACTTGCTAAAGAATAAGAAGAATAAGTTAATTATACCAATGTTGACCAAATACTGTTTGCAATTTGGGAACTTGGTTGAATCAATCCACACTTTGCCAAGATTAAAAAAAAAAAATTATGTAGTGTTTGATAGATACAGTGTCACCAGCAGGGGTCAGTGTTTATACACACATGAGTGCATAGTTATTCTGTTTTTAACCCTCTGTCTTGCATCACCTTGACAGCAGTTGGAAGCAATCAGTTACACAAACTGCACAGAAAAAAAAAAGACACTTTTTGTGGACAGTTGTCATAGTAAAGCTCAGACTGATCCACACAACATGGCAGCATCCAATGGAAGGCCTTGGGGATCTGGAGTATCAAAAAAATACTTATCACACTAATCCCAGCCAAAAAAAAAAAAAAGAAAAAAAAAAGAGTATTGCTTGTAGTATCATGCGACCGGTGATTTCATTGCTAAAACATGTGAATCATCAAGGCTTTTCTTTTCTAAGACCAGGTTCTTACTCTCTCACTTCCTGCTCTCAGGGGGGTTGGAATGTCCTTACAAAGCCTCATGGACAAAACACACAGACCATGTCTGATATTGTTATTCTTTCTCCAACACTCCATTCCTCACATACTAATACCACTCAGTCATCATGGTCAAATTAAAATGTTTTTCTTCCATTATTGGAAATACTTGTCATTCTTCCTCATCATGACATTTATTTCCTGTCATCATCTAGTCAGTAATTCAACAATCCCATCTTGTTTGTGTGGCTCAGTCTGAAAATAATTTTTCATTACATTTCATTTCCAGGAAAGCTACCAACAGTAAAATGTTATTATAACCATTTTAATGTTATACGTTGGCTGAAAAGATAAAATTCTTAATATTTGGAAAAAGAAAAAATAAATTCAGAATTGCAACAAAACAGATGAGATAGGTAAATCGGGAATGCTTTGAGGTTCTGTTTCCTAAAGCATTAAGTCATTCTTAATGCTTCCTAACAAGGGTGGCAAAATGGATTTAAGCATTAAAGCAGGCCCCTGCCTCAGAATAACATATAACAGTACAAGGTGGATGGACATTCAGGAACCAGCTTAAAGCTGAAATCCTGGCAGGACTCCAGCCTCGTCCAGAGGTCTGTAACTGAGTAACTTTGCTTCTCTGTGGCACAAAGTTCTCATGAAGAGGGCTTTTTAGATTGTCACAAGGGACGTTAATGCAGAAAAGAAAGCAGTATGGCTCCTCAGTGTGGAATAGTGTTATAGCCAGCGTCTGACAGGTCCTGGCAGATACTCATGCCCTGGCTCAACAATGACAACTTTGGCCCGTGCCAGTAGACTGCACAGTGCCCACTTTTACTGGGGACAATTTACTCTGGATTCCACTATTCTCCATTTCAATAGTGATATTCCTACATTTTTTCCCTTTATGTCTCTCTCTTTATTTCCTCCTAGAAAAAATTCCCAGCGGTAAATTTAACAGCAAATGAGTTTCAAGACATCCCAGAACAACAAAAATGGCTGAATGTGCATTTGTATGTGTGTGCAAGAGAGATAGAGAGGGTAGAGTCTGGACAGGTCCCCATTTAACAGGCTAATATAATAGATAAATCATAGAAAACATTGTGGGTCTCATAAAACTGAAGAGTGGTCATAGGCCAGTGTCATGATTGGATAAAAAGAGCATTGCAGAAAAGCTCTTTCAGAAGCAAATACAGGGAGAGACTGCATGAGCAAAAAGGAAAAGAATTTAAGATTAAAATCACTCATTGTAACATATTCTGCATTTCCTCATCTGCATATCCTGTGCTGGAAATCACTGCATAAACTCAGGAAAACTGTTGTCAGTTACAACAATTCATCACATTCATCACAGAGAAAACCTAAAAATAAAGCTAAACAGTCCTGAGGGCAAAGAAGCAATGCCAGTATCCATGGAGGTATGGGAAAGCATTATTTTAAATGATACTGCATATCTGTGTATGCATTAAAACTAACGCTACATGGACATTTTTTGAGCAACAGATGAATCAAATCCATTTTCTTTCCCTTCAAAGAGGGATGTACGTCTAACATCAAGATAATGCCAGATCAAATTGTAGAAGTATCATAACCAAATGGCTCCATATGAAAACTAAACCAGCTTATCTGAAGTTTAAACCTGTTAGCTATTAAAACATTTGGATAAACAAAATATTTTGCAAAGCAGGCTGTGATCTGTCGAGAAGCAGAAATCCATGAACATATTCATTTAGGTATATGGTGAATTGCATATTGATGGATTTGATTTTCCATTGTCCTAATACTATTGATTCGTCTCTAATAACCTAAGTGGTGAGGAGTCCTGCAATGCATTCAAAAAGGAATAAAATGATACATTTTTAGAGTATTTTTTCAGGAATGATAATTAACCTCATAATTATTGTTAAGCTCTGTTGAGAGTGTAAGCTATCTTAGTAAAACCTTGTATGCTTAAATTACGCTGACACATAATGAGTGAGTCTAAAACTTATAAATAAACAAATTTATCGTCTTCAAACAGACTGAGATGATGGGAGCAAGTCTGGGCTTGCCTGATGTGTTAACTGTGCAACAAGAGTTAGCAAGTTGTTCTGCTGCCTTCTGAAGCATTTTAGTCATGTGACAATGAGTTTCTGATCTGCCTTTTCCAGGAGAACTTTTTTTTTTGCCATTCTAAATCGATTAATATATTTGTCATTTCCTGTATTTATACACAGCTCTTCAAATCAACTTCTTATACAATGATCTTTGAGCTGAGCAAAAGGTCTATGTAAGGACAAAAAAGACTTGATATTATTCTCAACACTAGATGTGCTTTTTCGTTCAATATGAGGACATTTTAAATCCCAACAAACAATCTATGTTGTTTTTTTTTAATAGGTAGTGGCCATGAATCATTCATCATTGAATGATTACAGGGAACACAGAACCATCCAACGATGTCAGTCTCATGGCAACAGAGCTAGCATCACCTAATAAGTAAGAGCTTTGGAGCAAAAGGTCAACTGCAGTTATGTGCACTGTTAATAATTGACTTGTTGAAAGCCTCAACGTGAAGCATGTTCAGCCGATGGTTTGTTAATTGCTCATCCAGGTCATCAGTGTTTTCACAGAGAGAGTGAGGAAAAAGAGAAAAGTTATTACAATATGCATATAATTTGGAGGGATGCTGGGAGCAATAGGTTGAGAATGCGTGTTTGTAGGATGGTCACTAATTCATTCAAGAACTAAATATCTTAATTAATAAGAACTTTCAGACAGACTAGCTGAAGATTTTAGACCTTGTAATATATCCTGATTTTAACGATGCTCCATTTTTCCCCCTTTCCCATTTCTGACAGAGAGAATTTATCTAGAGGGTGGATATGTAAATCTTTAAAAAAAGGAGCTCTTCAATAACGTTCACAAAGATCTAGGACCATGTTGTAGGAGACATGAGCTGTTGAAAGTCATCAGAAAAATCAAGATTAGGCAGTTTAATACTTAATCATCTGTTAAGTATTAGTTCTACTCTCCTCTAAACTAAAAGATGTCCAAAGCCAGAAGTAAGAGCAAAAGATGGAAGGTTCTCTAGGTTTAAATTGTAATTAGGATATGGAACTTAACAAATCTGTTAGTTTCCTTTGCTAGGCTATTATTTCTTGTGAATTAGCTCATATGAATACGAATTGAATTACATTGAATTGACCCAAACTGATTTGTCCCTGCTACGATGTGCTAGACACATAAAGCTGAATTGAACTAAACTAAATTGAAACGGTTGAAGTTAAATTCCAGAAGACCAAGAAAAACAATAGAAACTTCCTAAAAAATGCTAGCAAGGAGGATGAACCAAACCTTATTTTAAAATAAAAAACCTTCAGGAAGATTTAGCGGACCCTGTGGAGATTTACTGATTTGCTATGCAGCAACTATGACCTTCATCAGAAGAAAACATTTTCTCACTACAAGTTTAGCATTAAAGGTCAAAGTGAACATCTAAGCAAGCCTGATGTGATTTGCAAAGCAAATTTGGATTAGAAGGAGAAATATTGGCGTTTAGCTGCAACAAGACAGGTGTGTTCTGGGGGAAAAATGGGGCAGAATTTCATATTGCAAACAAAACAAAATGAAATATCAGAAAGGTTTAATAGAAGAAGATGATAAAAAAACCCTACAACCAACTGTAGGACTTATGACTATCTACAAACAGATATGACACAGCCAAAAGAGGGGGTAACCATACTGCCCATGTAAGGTGACTAAAAAAAACATAGAATTTTACATTTTGTTATTCTAAAATTGTACAAGATTTAATAAAGATGTAATTTTGCTTAATAACTATAACTTTGATATTTTTAGATCAGCTGAGGAATAAACACAATACTATACATAATGTTAAAATAAAATGATTAAAAATAATAACAAAGACAAAACTATATATATTAATTTCACCTCTTTGTGTGTATCTGTACGTGTATGTGGAACTTTATAAGTTTTCATTTGTTTCTAAGTGTGGATCGAATCTTACTGAAACAGGGTGTGCTACGATACACCGAGGCAGACATTTCTTCATGAGAGATTTATGATTTTTTGCTTTCCAGTTTTGGATTGTTTCTTTGCAACATGGCTGCATCTTAGGGCTCCTAAGAGGCAGATTTGTGGGAACAGAAGGACGGGGCAGGGAAAATTATGCAATAGGTGACCTAGGACTTATGTCTAAAGTTGTCTAAATGGTGTACAGGGTCAAAAAGGGTACAACCAGTGGTGTACTGGGTGCAATAAGTACACGGATCTGATGTAGTGACATTTTATATACAGAGGTGTATAATCCAGATATCATAAAGTAAAAGTCCTGTCCAGCAGCTGTTCCAACCAGTCGCTAAACCAGCTCAGCTCCACTGTAAGTTAGATGGGTCTGTTAGTGAAAACACCTGTTCTAAATGCACAGGGAGATCCAAAAACACGGCAAGACTTTTACTTTTTGGAACCTGGATTATACACCACTGTTTATATATTTTTACATATCTGTTGCCCAAACATCTGTGACCCAGTTCCCACTTAGATGCTGGAAAAAAATTTAAATTGTTTGTGATGTTAAGAAATGTGTTTATCTTTGATAGTATTTTTTTTATTTATTTACAGTGCCTTTATTTTTATGGGATTTTCTGTAAAGGTTGCTTGTTTATACTGTTTAATATGTTGCAGTTTTAGAAAAATAATGGACTTGAGCTATAGAAATACTATCACTGATGTTAAATACCTGGATTTATTGTGAAAATGAACTAATTTAGGAGTCCTGAATAATTTAGTGGAGATGTGCAACTTTAATGGTTTCCTGTTTATTTTACAATCAGGATTGTTCTGGATTGGTGAGCTAGTAGAAAGCATAATGGAACCAATGAGACGGAGTGTTTCCCACCATACTGACAGAGCTGAGCTGAAAACAGGTGTTGTATTTAATCGCTTGACCGATGAACAGCAGATCTGTGATTTTTGTCTCTTTACATAGTTCAGTTTCCAACAAGTGTGAATCCAGATGTTAAGCCTTAAGCCCATATATTGAATACCTAAACTGATTTGATGAATGTCCTCCTTCAAGTCCTCCTTGAAATTGAGGTTTTTGCAGAGTTGGTAGTGGCATCTTTTTATCACTGAAATTATTAGTAAAAGTGAAATTGGTGACTTTGTCCAGCAGTTGATGTCATTTTGTATTGATCTGAGTCATGGTGTGTAATTTAGATTTAAAAGGGGGATATACGGTGGCCTAAATATTTCTATGGCAAGGGGAAATTTGGGTGTGGGAGCTGTCACATCTCTTTGATCCGAGCAGAGAGGTAGGCCAGTGGATTTAGTTAAGTTGATGGAGTAGTTGAGAGAAAGGTGAGAATGATTTAATAACTTGTAATAATGAGTGAAATTCTGGAGGGAGGAACTATAGAGACAATTAGTGTTCAATGGATTCCTTTGATGTTATTGTTTTGACATATTCTAGCTCTGAGTGGTTCTTAAAAAAAATGCAAAAATTGATGGAAATAGTGGACATACAGGTATAGCGCTGTTGTGAAGAGTCAAGTTGTAGTTAACTTAGTTGTTACGGTGATGGTGGGTGTAGAATCTCCTACTCTGGTTAATGAATGACTCACCAAATCCAAATTTGTATAAAGTTATGAAAAGCAAGGATTAGATATGGTTTTGGTTGTCTTGTTGTTTGAAAGCGGGATTAGACTGAATAGTTCCTGCGTGTTACAGGATAACTGCCTTTTTCTGATAAAACTGGTTTAGTCCAGATGTGTAATGGAGGGAGTGACATATTAAATTCTGTTTGTCTGTATTTGACTTCTAATTTTGATGCAAGATAAAGGTCTATAACTGGAAAAGTGAGTTGGATCTTTTCCAAGTTTTAAAAGCAGTTATTACGTCTGTGTTCACTGTGAGTGCCATGTTGTTAGAAGGATGGAACCCCTCATCCTTCTGAAAGAAGAGGGGAGACGGTGGACCAAACACGCTTGCAGGGAAGCCATCAGGATCAGGTTTATTATTTGGCATTTTAAGGAAACCACTGCTAAATTCACCTGCTGTTAATGGTTGATCATGCAAACTAGTCTTTTCCCAAGTTAACTGGAGTTAATTAACATTGTTGAGGAATTAATGTATTTCA
This sequence comes from Telmatherina bonti, assembly GCF_933228915.1. NCBI lineage: Eukaryota > Metazoa > Chordata > Actinopteri > Atheriniformes > Telmatherinidae > Telmatherina > Telmatherina bonti. The sequence goes on from NC_136615.1 coordinate 19,445,256, forward strand.
GAGACTTTTAGTTTGAGTGGCTACATACAGATCTTGATAATACTTTGATACATCAATATTTTTGAGACTGAGGTGTGATTTTTCTGTTGAGTCCTTCATTTGAGTAATTGTTTTCGGATGAATATTTATCTAAACAAACTGAATTTTTTAGATTTCTTTTTCAGACATTCATGTTTTTGATCCATGACAAAACTTCAGCATTTTTACAGCTTTAGCTATGATTGGTTCAGTGATTGAAGCATGTGAAAAATACCTTTGTACCATCACATCATGCTGTTGCACCTGCTTAAAAATCTGTGTATTTGTAGTTATACTGAGTCTGTTTTCTTCTTTTTGCTCCAACAGTGGGATCTCTACAATGTGATTATTACATTTAAGTAGAAGAAACCAAATATTGCATTAATCTCAAACTTTCACCGCTCATGAAATGACTACATTATTCATGAGAAAGACCTGTGGATAAACCATCTTCTCGGCCAAAGAAAAAAACTTGTAGAAATCCGAATTACAGGGGCATCACCTTCCCAGAATGACAGCCAAGTTTGTCAAATGGAGGTCTGGCAAACCACCGTCTGCTGACAGACCCAATAGCTACTAAAGGGCCATTATGTCATGCCAGCACTAAAGTGCAAGACCTCCATTGTGCTTATTTAATAACTATATAATCCCATGTCAATTATCATAGAGGTCTGCTAATTATCCCATGGCTTAATTTAAGAGGACAGAGAGGTCATATTTCTGATTTAAACCTTGGCCATATACCCAGAGCACATAAAAGCATTTACCCAAACAAAGGCTTTTCTTGGCAGCTTGAAGCTTTTAAGTCTTCAGCTTGACATTGTGACTGTGAAAGGCACAGACAGAAAAGAACTCTGTGAGGTCTGTCATTTGTCATCCACCTGTTTTGATGGCATTCACTCATCCATCTCACAGACAAGTAAGAAATATTTGTGTGATCTCTATGCTATGTTGGAGCAGAGCAATATTTGCATTGTAAGGAAAGAAAAAAGAGTAGGGTATCTTATTTGTTAGAAGGGGGAGGAAAAGAAAGAAGGAGAACTAAGTTACTGAACTCAGCTTTCGCAAGAAAGACGAATACAAGATGTACCGAGCATTTGTTGGGTTTTTCTCCTGAATGGACCCTCATGTGGATGAGAAGCTTGTATCGGGCATTGAAGGGTTTGAAGTTCCGTGTGCAGCCCACCCAGTAACATGTGAAATCCTCAGCCTTCCGCTGGTCCACATGCAACTTCTCAATGTGCCTTACCAGCTCCTCCTTTTGGTCATAAACTGCACTGCAATCCATCCACCTACAGCAGTGGGTGCCATAGTCCTCCAGGTCACCTTCTTCCTCCTCCAGCATTGGAATTTGGGGTAAAAAGCTCACTGCATGCCTGTGAGCAGGCATGTGAGCTTGTCCAACAGGGTTCTGAGACGGGGTCTTTATTTTTTTGTAGTGATGTCCAGGAAGGTGGATATGTTGGTGTGAGTGGTAGGGTGGTGGAGGCCCATGTGGAGTAGGAGCTTCTTGGACAGTAGTCAATGGAGCTGGCTCTAACTGTAGAAGTGGCAGCATATTGTTGGTAGTTTGGCTGCAGCTGTCTGACATCTTCTCCAGAACCCCTCCTTCATCTGGGAAACACTGCTGCTCTACCATCATGTTAGCCATCTGGCTCTCCAGACCCCCTCCCTCTTCAAGCATCTGCATGCGGACACACTCTGACTGTGTAGTTGGAGCTTGTGAAGGGCCTGGCGCGCTGTAGGGATTGTTCTGAGGGATGCAGCGACCTCTCACCCCCAGGAAGTGACCATATCCCTCGGACAGAACAGGCGAGAGTGTGGAGTGGGAGGAGGGAGAGCTGCGGGAGCCATTGATATAAGCCACAAGCGAGGTAGGCGAGGTGCGTATAATGGAGTTGAAATCAATACCCATGACATCCGACAAAGGTGACATGGAGAGAGCTCTTTTCTTTGCACAAGATTGTTTCGGGCTTCCAACGTCACCTGCAAAGAGGTATGAGGGAAGGGAGGCGGAAGTGCTTGTGCCACCTGATATGGTCGTGCCCGACATTGCAGTGCCAGGGCAGAGGCTGATCTGTTCACCGCCTTCGTTGGCCTGCATAGACCAATGAGGTAGTCCCAGTGGAGGAAGCACACGGTAGCCATATGGCCAGTCATGTCTGCCACTAAACACTGACTGCGTTTCAAACAGACTGAGGGTAGTGGATGCCAGGGATTCTCTGGACAGTAAAGATCTGAAAAAGATTGCGATTATTCGCTTTGGTGACACTCTCAACTCCCCATATTCAAATGACATTACACTATGTGACATTGCTCACCTGGTCTCAGTGTGAGGAACTGGCCCACAAAGATACGATGGGGGCTGAGGCATAGGCCCTGCAGTATCTTGCTGGCCTGAGGCAATATGCACGGGACTACTGGTCACTATTAGGTTAGCAGGAGCTGCCTGACCATATACGTCAAGCGAGGACCCAGACACTGTGCAATCTGCTGGACACAAGCCCAGGATTTAATTAATAAACTATCTACATGAGGAATTCAGAACTTTTGCACATGGGTTAAAGCAGAGCAAAAACTTTTATTCACATTCAACAATATTATTTTAACAATATTATTAAACTAAGCTGCAGCTGATCTAGCTTTTGTTAAGCGTTGAATGGAATTTCCGTGGAAACTAAAACACACCTGAGATACTCTGTTCTGCGAATCATTGATGGGATTTTTACCTTCCTTTCAGTAGAATAGTTAGGAAAAAGTTTTATTCTCTGTACTTTATCAATAAAAAAGAGAAGATGAAGAGAAAAGACAGTAAAATGAGGTAATGAAGATACTACATCACTTCAAATTGTTAAAAAAAAAAAAAAAAAAATCAAATTAGGTATCTATCTTTACAACATGAACTGTGTATGTCCAGGTGTGTTAGTTAATTTAATATGCAGCTATGTGTGTGTGTGTAGATCTGGGTTTGCTCCTAAACATCTTTTTTTTTTTTAATGCTGATCTTGACAATTGAGCTACTGTTACATTTATATCTCTAACGTTTGGTGAGGTTTGTTTTTACCTTTGAAACTTTTGTTAGAGGCGCTGAGTCTTGTTGGTTTTGTCTGTGTCACTGATGTGTGTTGTTGACGATGGGTGGACTGTTGCTGTTGTGGGGGTGCAGACGGCCCGGTGAGCAGTTTTCCATTGGTCAGCACCTGTCTGCGGAGGCTTAGGGCTGGCAGTGCAACGTTTCCACTTTGATTCCCAGAGTTTAATGAATGTACGGTCCCTCTTTTCACTTTCTCCACTCTTGCTGAAGGGGGGCTGAGACAGGTCAGTTGAGGGGAAGAAACGGGCATCCTGATGGATTGGGACTGATGCCCTCTGATCATGCTCAGTGATGGAGACACGCTGCAAGGAGACACCAGGAGCTGGCAGCCTTTTCCACTCATGACTGAATATTTCCAAAAGAGTTGGTGCTCATGAAGTAGTCGATTCAGCTAGGTGTGCTCAGTCACGTTTGCTTACAGAAACTAGTCATCCAAGGCCCATACCTAGTAAGTAAAATGTGCATAAAAATAATAAATGAAACCAGAAAAATAAACCACCTTTGTACCTTACATTTTAAACTTGCAGCAGTTAAACCATTCAGTCATTAATCACTATAGAGAGACTAGCTCTACAAATCTAAATAAACATAAAACCATAACATGAGCTCATCATCAACCATGACTAGGCTATAAACCAGCTTCCAGTCTGCTAAATCACAAAAAGGTCAGACAAACAGTTCAAATAACACCTCTGCAGTCCAGTGTTTCATCACACCGTCACTGTTCATGGTGCGTCAGCTCACCTTCTGCTCCTGCAGCTCCAAGTTCCCACAAAGCGACATGTCAGGAGGAACAGCTCCTCCAGGCTGTGGAGACCTCAATCTGGAGAAGAGGCAGCTGCGGCGTTTCTCTCAAAGTTTGAGACAAGACTTCTCTGAGCGGGGAAGTAAAGCCTGCAAGGAATCTCTCCGCAGCTTCCCAGCTCACTCCTCCGTTTCCAGGAACTTTTTTTTCCTTTTTTCTCTCGCTTACACTTTTGCCCTTGGCACGGCTGCATGGGAGTGACGTCACTTTAAACCGAGTGCGCCTTAAGAGTAAACCATTAAAGAGTTGTTTAAAAAAAAAACAAACCCAAACATTTATTTTAAGTTCGTTTTCTTAACGCGTGTACCGTGCTATGAAATCGAGCGTAATCAGGTATATATGTCTCAGTTACATGTTAAAATGAGAAAATTATTTATAGCAGAGTGGAATATACAAAAACAGACAAACAAACAAACAAACAAACAAACAAAAAAACCCAAACAAAAACAAACAAAAAACAAACAAATAACCAAATTATAGCAAAAGAACTAAGACTACATAAACTACGACTCATTTGGACAAATGAAACTAAACTTATACTCGTCCATAATGAGTATTCATATGGCTGATCTGTACAGAGGCAGGTGCTATTATTCAACTAACAGGTGTTTGTCTGCTGACAAACACGGTATTATAGTCAGATTTTTACTTCAGGTCTGTGGATGTGTTTTCTGGATTAAAAACTTTAGTGGAGGGTAGAGACCAGGAGATAGTGGCCACGTGTAAATGAGACCATTTTAGAAAAGTTATCAACTAATTATGACAACTAAAGCAGTCATTTAATGCAAAAGTAAAGCAACTTTTGTGAAAGCAAATGGCCGGTGATCATTTTTGTCTTCAATAATTAACAGGATGAAACTTCAGTCACCACTGCACAGACTTATATTTAGTTGATCACAAGACAAACCTTTCTTGAGGTGAAGTTTTATCTGTTTGTTCATCATTCATGGTTGTTTAACTGTGCAGTCATCTTATTTGGTGGTCTCATGACTTTTACATTGTCTTTGTAAAATGTTGTTGGGATGCAAATGCTGTGACACACAAAGATATTTGGTGAGAGGATGTGATGTAAATGCTGCATTATGATCAAGAACATGGCAACGTTTCTGTAGGACAGGGATCACCATATCCTGACCTCTTGGACCAGTGTTATGTAGGTTTTCAGTGTGTCCTGCTCCAACACACTTCAAAATGAATCTAATAGTCTATGAAGGTGAATTATTCATTTGAATCAGGCATGTTGGAGCAGGGACACATCGAGATTTCAGCATTAATTAAAACCCATTTTTATGATGAACATTTGCTGGAACCTGAAGTCTTTGCTTGGGGTAGCGCCTGCAAGCTAATCAGATTTTTAGGGGTGGCCCATGACCTCTCATGAAACTTCTTTGGTCACACCTTTGTTGAGGATATCATAAAAAGTTTATCATTAAGCCATAAAAGACTACAAATTAATCTCATAAGAGTTAATCTCAAATCACTGTGGCTTCACAAAAAGAAGGTTGCTGGTTCGATCCTCGGCTTGAACAGTGGTCTTTCTGTGTGGAGTTTGCATGTTCTCCCTGTGTATGTTCCTCCCACTGCCCAAAGACATGCATGTTAGGTTAATTGACTACTCTAAATTGCCTGTAGGTGTGAGTGTGAGCGGTTGTGTGTGTCTTTGTGTTGGCCCTGTGATGGACTGGCGACTTTTCCAGGGTGTACCCCGTCTCCTGCCCAAAGACTGCTGGGATAGGCTCCAGCTCCTATGCGACCCTAATAATGATGGACAATGAATGAATGAGTTTGGACTGTACAAGTCATTGTGAGAAATTTTGTGTGAAATTCAAGATCTTTGTTACCCCAACTAAGAGTCTACTCTGAAAGCAAGGCCAGAAACAAATTCTTACAATGAACCATGCAGCTCACAAGGTAACAGATTAATTTCTGTGCAGTTAAAATAATTTCTCACAAAGGTCGATGACAAGTTGTGTTTGATTAGGATTGTCTTTGTGATTCAGTAATTGTTAATGCTGGCTTTGTTCTTGTAATTGACCTCTGTTGAGCAAAAGAAGGTTATCTGTGTCTTTTTTCCCTAATACATCAAGCATTGCACTCACCTGCTCTGAATTCATCAATCAACACATATGATTCTGCTCACTTCATTGTATCAGCTGTATTTGAACCTTTTCCACTAGTTTCACATTTGTTTTCATGTGACTGGCTTAAAGTTTCTATACAAACTTTCCATAAACCGCCATCAAAAATATTACCTGCACAGTTATTCATATATAAGTTTTTTCACATTTTGCTCCAAATCTACCTTTAGGAAGACACTGAAAATCTTAGTCTTCTAAAGTCCACTCATTACATTCATTTGATTAAAAACATATTGCAGAAGAAGCTGGAGTGAGCAGTTTATTTAAGAAAACCTGCCTGCAGTAGAATGGAGTTTAATTCCTGTTGGATGATGGGCAGGAATGATAAACAGAAACATTTTCATTTAGTTATTTATTCACACCATATACTGGAAGTAAAAGGCCATATACTTGCACCATTTATGCACATACTGGATTAGTCAGTGTGATGTCCTCTTCTCACTTCTTTAAATGGGTTCAGTTTATATTTATTACTTATGCTGTGTTATGCAAGACTCTAGAAAATGCTGCTGGGTTTGGAAATGTACAGATTTTTCTTCACCCATATTAAAATCATAACTAAGACACAAGAAGATCTTTTTCTTTTCTACATTCAGAACAATGGGATCAGAGTCTGTTATATATATTCTTCATCTATATGATGCAGCTCCACATTTAAACAGTGCAGTTCTTTATTAACTGTTCAAATGATTTTTTTCCTCTTGATTTTTCCTGTTGCTTCCATAAAGCATGCCAAACTATTATTGTTGCATAAATGTTCTTGCTGCTTTGCCCTCCTCTTCCTCGTTCTCCTCCCTCCAGATCAGCCTTTATTAGGCTCTTTTCTGTGGGTTGCTGGAGTGTTTGCTTTGTGGATTGTGCTCCAGGATGGCATGGAAACCACCATGTTTACAGACAGAAGGAAAGTAGCGGAGCAGAGGTTCTGCTCTGCAATCCATAATAATGATGAACTTGGAGTTTGACAGAAAATACATAAAGCCCATGTTGATGTCTGTGCATTGAGAGCTGCATGAGTAATTGGAGTGGGCAATCAGTCATAATCACTGCAGGGAATTCACTAAACATAATGGTGGGTTGTAGTTAGGATGCAGTGATTTTGCTTGGCTCACGGCCTTCACTGTACTGCATTGTTAAGTGTGTTGAATGGAAAATTATATTTTTAAATGAAGAGACACTTGCCTGATTCCTTACTGACTTGCAGTCTGTAATTCTGTAACAGGAGAACTGTTAATTATTAGTTTCCTATTGATGAATGAGAATGATTACTGGTGGTTCTAAAGGGATTCCTCTTAGTTACAGCACCTGTTTAAGCAAGTCAGAGCTATATTTATTGTATGCATTCTAATAATGGGCATTCCCTTATTTTACACATATATTTTTTAAAATATTTAATTATTATCATCAAACAAATCAGTGCATTGCTTTGCAAAGTTCCCTCTTCTGCCAGCAGGGGTTACCATTAGTACACCAACAGGGTAGCGCTGAGGTCTGGTTAACCCAGTGTTCCACAGATTTTCAGATACAGAGAAAAGGGTAAAAAAAACAAAAACAACAACATGTGCTAAAGGTCATCGTGATGCTGGTGAAGATAACAAAGATAAGGCTGCTACTTGTTTACATAATTGTAACAAACACTTTACATCTTCCAGAGATCTTGCTTACTCCTTGCAGTGATTTGGCCTCTTCTTCCCTCCACCGAGTGATTCACGGTGCATTTCCAAATGTCAGGGTAAAAGAATGGTAAAGCATCCGAGTTGCAAATAGAAAATCAAACAGATTTCGGTTGAGCATCAAACACTGACGCTCTGAATGGTCAACTGATCTCATGAGTCTCTATTGGCAGCCTTTCTTTTTTAGATTTAAAGGAATGGTTTTCTAGAGAATAAACAAAGGTGAATGTGCATTTGCAGGGAAAAAAAAGAGTCGGATGAGATTTAAGTGTTGACCATTAGCAAATAGCTCAATTTGTAGCAGAATTAATGCTGTAATTGACTCTCTCCCACTTATAGAATCCATTTTCTCCCCCTTGATGACAGCATCAGCACTCCTGGAAGCAGCAAAGCATTCATTCCAGTGTCAAGATGAGAAATCATGGGTGATTTCTCTTTAAGTTATATTACAATGGTCACTTAAGGTAATGCACACCACAGTGGATCTACAATTAATTAATCTACTTTTGATTTGCTAATGACAGTCCAAGTCAAATACAAGGTTAGTGAAGGCTGAGTCAATCCTTTTAACCGCAGCAGTACAGACTACTGTAGTGAGTGTTGGAGATATCAATTTATTGGTGCCATCTTTCATCATAATGGCTCCTATTAGCCTGCAGCACCTCACATTCTTACTGTCAGGATGTTAATAGACCCATATAGCGTTCCAAACACTAATATATGAGATTGCATTGAAAATCTTATAAACTGTATAATTCGTGTTGGTTTGTACTCTACGGTTTCAAACTGATGTTGTGTAAGAAAGCAAGAAGGCTATAAATAGCGTTCTCTTAGGGATGCAGTGCCATCATTTGTACATGAAGTACAGTAGAAAGAAAAGACCCATCCATCCATCTCCCTCCTCTTCTCCTATATTGTCAGAACCAACACCAAGATGAAGATGAGTGTGAGAGAAATTGGGTTGTGAGCGCCTTCCAGCTCCATCCATCACTCTAAGTCGACTTCTCTAATAATCTTTACACAGACTGATGAAATAAAAGAAAGGACAGCAGGGAACACAGGCATCCACATCCTCTCCTCCAGGCTCTGTTTTTTTGTCTTCTACTCCTCCCTGCTGTGTTTTTTCAATGGGATGACTCTAATAAAAAGAATGCTGACACAACAGCCCACATGTTTAGAACTGCTGGTAGGCCACGGGCTTGTTTTTAATTTGAGCACACATTTGGGGTGAAGCCTCAGGGTGTGGTTGCTGTAAGCTCCCTTTTTCCTTTGCAGATATTCTTAACATTATGCCTCTGGAGTCGCATCAAGGAAGAGGAGGCCTGAGTGCTGGAACAGCATCACAGGACTTGCTCTGACACTGCCCAATCATCAGAAACACTTCACAAGACTTCAGCATGAACACAATGACTGAAAAGAAGCTTGGACAACATGAAATGTGGATCAAAAATGAAAGGGAATTTAGTTTAAGTAACTGAAATCCAATTAAGTCAGTGTTACTTAGCCATAAGCTTAATGCTGTCTTTATACTTGTAAAACATTTCTGCGCAAAACCTGGAGCCTCTTCATGTGGTTATATCAGAACTGACCTCTCTGAGTGCAATACGACGATGAATGACACTTTATTGGCACTTGAAGATTAATCCTTTTAATGTTCCACATATTGCCGCTGAATAACCGCGCTACACTCTCACACTTACTCTTATACTGTTTAGGAATCTCGTTTTCATTCAGTGTGATGATGTGGGCTGTCAGGACACATAAGACAACCTAGTGGGTCCAGATATTGAGGGATGTGTCATTAGACCCCTGCCTGCAGCCCCCTGGTCAGAGTCTCCCAACATCCATCTTCATTAAAAAGGTTACTTTCAGAGCAGATGGTCATTAACAGCACCCCCTCCTCAGTTTCAGCACCCACTATGTAGTAGGACACTACCTAGAGGACATCCAGTGTCCCTTGGGGAATCCCTGAAAACTACACCAATAAGAAAACTTGGTAATGACCACTGGGATCTTCATAAATCTTATTCTGAAATGTTTGAAAATATAATAATTAAGTGTGAAGACTGGTCCATTTTGCAGAGTAATGAATATGTCAAGTCAGTGTTGTGTGTTTTTCAGACTGAACTTGGACAGGAAGTTTAGGGAAAGCTGGAGCCATTAATTACAAGTTGTCAAAGGAAAGCACATGAACGGGCACCCCTGCTCGTGGTTTAAATTCTGAATCTTTAAACCTTGTCCCACCAATAATCACCCAATGGGTCCAGTTAGAAGCTGTCCCATGTGTAAAACAAAACAAAAACGGCTGTTTGCAGAGTTTTTAATGTGATTAAAAAGTGTTAAGATCAGAGAGAATCAGGTCACGTTCAGGTCTGGAGGACCAGGATAGTCTTCAAAGTAAACTACTGGTAGGATTTATTGTAAAATCAACAAAAAAAAACTGATCAAAGCCCCTGCTTGACAAAAGAAAACCTTCAAGAAGTTTTTAGTTGATGCTAGGGTGACACAACAGCAATCCTGATGTATGAATACCTCATGTCTAAGTGTTCTTTTCAACATGTCGGGCTTGAGCGAGCAATTATTTGCATGTCTTTGGATGAAATCCCACCTCTCTCAGCACTTAAAAGTATTGAAAGTGGATGTCAGCCTGTGGACTATAAATGCTGCTAATATACTTCTTAAAATGTATTTATTTTTGTTAAGGAAACAAAAACTACTAAAGCTCTGACATAAAAAAAAAAGAAAGTACCTCAAAATCACTGCTGGGCTTTCTCATGAGGGTCAAGCTGATGTGTTTGCCATTTTTGTCCAGCAATCTAAATATAATCGAATCATCATCTTTGACGTTTGAAAATTAGACAATCTTTTTTTTTCGATAGGCTATCTGTAGATCCAGGCATTTTGATCTGGGATGCCCAAATATTTGCACCCTGCTGTGGTTGCTGTCATTTCATTGGAGTCATGCCTTGCTGAGATTGATCAAATGTGATACTTCATAAACCTAAATAATCTCATGTTTTGTCTGTTTTTGTACAAGGTCGCACTTTTAACACCCCCAAACAGATTTGAGGTTGTCATGGGTGATTTGTTATGTTATAACTCTTACTTTCAGTATGAATAATGCAAATATTATCAGCATTTTAGTCAAGACAGCCTCATCATAAGTATGTTCAACGACAGCCGCCACAGATCCCAATTACCGCAGTAATCACTCCCTAGCTGAAAGCACGAATTCAGACAGGGTAAAGTATTATCCATCTTCATCATATTCATTATCAGGCAGCAGACGCAGGTGTCCTAGCTTCCCACTGCTCCACACCATTAGTGCCTGATAGACAGCGGGACTATACTTACTTTTCTTCACCAGAAAGCACCCACATGGCTTTTTTTTTTTTTTTTAAAAGAAAAAAGAAAAAAAACTTCTATTAAAGCAACCGTCGAGATGTACACTTGGCATTCAATCTACTTTTCCATCTTTACTGTAGCTGAGGTGTGTCATACACATCAGGTTGACAGGTTGCCGTGGCCATTGAGCATGCATGGTCAAAAGTCACACAGCAGGGGGTTTGCAGCACATCATTTGTCCTCTCCTGATTATTCTGTGCTGTCTCTATAACAAGGAGGGTCAGTGTGACAGACATATATTATCTTTGTTTCACAACCGCAGAGCAAAAAGGTGAGACCAAGCGGTGTAATAGTGGTGGCATGTTTCTCACCTATCGATCCAGCTTATACTCGCATACGCAGAGGTGCAAAGGGCACCCAGCTCCCTGCTGGAGGAGCCTGTCGGTGGCCACCAAGCAAAGTGAATCATGGATGTGCATTGCGAAGATTGTTGTAGTTGCTGTGTGGTACCTTAAATAAATCACCTCATTAGGCTGCTCTCTAATGGGTTGTTGTAGCACCAGACTGACACCATGTTCCCGTTAAAGCTCATGAGATTTCAAAATTTTTAAATGCTTTTGGGTGTGATAGTTTTCCTATCCGCTGGCACCTGGTTGAGGTCATTCCATTAGGTGGGTTGATTTACATATAAATTGAACAAGCAGTATTACACTCCTGCTTAAACTCATCTGTTTCACTACTGTATCCCATTATCTGTCTTCCATACTTCAACAAGCATTTAATCTTGTCTTTTATATTGTCTTATGTTTCATTATGTTTCAAGTGATATTTATTAAAATTCATTTAGCTAATAACGCCCACTCACACACCCCCTTTTTCTGCAAGGTACCTATTGCGGTATGTTCATAACATCTGTGTATCCTGAGGTGAAATGGGAAATGTTGAAAATTCACTGGAATATGAAAAGCAATCATATTTTCTGTATCAGTAAGCAGGTCTGTGGTAGCTGGAGGTCATTCGTGCTTTCTGCTGTTGCTTGGGGAGGCATTTTGTAAAATCCCTCAAGGCTCACCTAGTTAATTAAGTTTTTCTGCTATTACAACAGTGTAACTCGCGATTTTACTGCATCATAAAGACAATTCTCTTCTACCTCTGAGGGTTTGATGGATTTCACATCTCATCAGTATGATGCATTGTTTCCACCATAAAAACATCTCAATGATATGAGCTTTACTTGATTCGAAACAATAAGATCACGTTGTGATCTTTATGAGATAAACACTATAGACAAAGTAGCTAAAGAAAGTGAAAAGAAACTGAACTTCATCATCTGAAGTTGTCTTGGTGATATGTAGTTAGAAGGAAGAGGTGGAGGAGAAGCGCTAGATATAGAAATGTGTGGGTGCATATGTGACTTTACCTGCTGCCAAGAAATAAATTAAGCAACAACATTCTCACATAGGTGAGGTGATTATGAAGGGTAAAGAAGAGACAGACTCATTAAAGGTTCAAGTAAGAAAGTAAAAAGTAAATGTATACTTTTCTGCTGCAACATCACCATCATTATTTTTATTGTTATTATTATTATTATTATTATTATTATTACTATTATTGTTATTATTATTATGCACTTGAAGAGTTTGCATGTCACTTTTAAATTCAAAGTTATCACAAATGCTAAATTGTTTTATTTTTTCTCTTTAAAAATCGATGGTTTGGTGAATCTCATTGGTTGCTTTCTTTTAGTTAGAAAGTTAGCATATTCACTAAATGTATTTTATATTGACTGTATTTTAACAGATAAACATACATAAAAAAAAATTGGCAAAAAGCAGGGGTGCCCAGCTCTGGTCCTCAGGGACCACTATGCTGCAGTTTTTCCAAGTATCCTTGTTCTAACACACCTGACTCAAACGAATCTCTCCTTGTGCAGAACTTCACTGGCTGTTGGATCCATTTAATGGAAACCAGGTGTGTTGGAACAAGGATACATGGAAAACCTGCAGGACAGCAGCCCTCGAGGACCGACGTCGGACACCCCCGCCTTACACTAGAAGTTAATGTGCCAACAACATGTATGGTATTTATGTCTTGTTCAGTGTGAAACTATAGCTATAGGCAATGGAATATATGTATTCTTGATATGCTTCAGCTACTTATGTTTTAAGTCCTAACTGACTGTATTTCATTCGACGTGATAGAAAAAGACGTGAAAGACTACAATCCATTCTGTGAAGATAATTAAAACTGTGCAGAAGATAATCTGCACAGTTTGATGTGCTTGTAGCTTTTAACAGATGTGAAAAAGGGACAGTAGCTATTTCAGATGCAGGTATATAATCATGACATCATGTGGCTGGCATGCTGTAATTACACAATAATACATGAGATGATGTAGATGACCATATCTGTTCAGAATGCGAGTGCTATGAACATCCTCTGCAATTTGGATGATTTACAGCCATCACACACTTTTTTTAAATGACACTTTTGCCATAATTATATAGTCTGCAAAGAGAAACATCAGGCTCACTGACAGCTACCTGGTTCACTCACACTGGCTCCATCCTCGGTCAGATCTTTTGGTTCACAGCAGAAAATCACTGATGAGGCAGTTTTAATGCTGTGGAGAGGCAAAGGCTTGTCAAGGAGACTCAGATCGGTATCTCCTGACCTCGCAGATATCAAGCATTCCTTAACAGTTTGTGGCAACACAGCAATCTGTCTTTACTCAGATATAAGAAAAAAATCTTTTTAATGAGACATTCTTCTATTCCGTAAGAGAAAAAAGAAAAATAAGCTGCAGCTCTAAATCTATAATTCAGTTTTTACTAGTACAGAAAAAAAATCTGTGCATGAATTATATTTCATTTTTAAATGTTTGAAATTATTTATTTTTTATGTTATAGAGATCCATGAATAACAAGCTGCGTAGTGCTTTAAGGTGTTTGGTCAAGTTCCAATCTTGTTTGTCCTCTGGCAAACCACAGTGACAGACTGGTTTAATGTTTATTTTGCATTTGGTCAAGGTAAAATAGTTTCTTCTTCTCTCTGTTTAACAGTAGGAAGAGGGAAAATAATTCATTGATGCTTGAGTTGCTTAAACGAGTCATTACATACATATTTTATTTATTCAGAAATCAGATTTATTCAGAACAATGTCATTAGAGCAATTGTGGATTCTAATAAAATATAAAAAAAACTGCATTGTTTCCAGATGTATGTTATTTCTAAATCCCAGATGAATTCTAGCTCATAATAACACCAAATAGATCCCAAAAAGGCAGCACAGTCCTCAAAGGAAACAGTAATATACTGTAGTTGCCCCTCATAATGCTCACCAGAGATCATATTTACTCTGAATGGTAATATAACTGGTATTATATGTCAAAAATGTTGACACACTTTTCCACAGCACATCCCTCACTATTTCATCCATCTCCCCCTTCCAAGTTCTGTCAGGATAAATACCAAGAAACCACAACTATATGGACGTTTCTTTCCTCTGCTGCAAAGCAGATTCAAACACCTACGCAGTCGCTCTGGCGTTCAGCTCAAACAGAAGATGCAAGCTGAGGCTGACGAGTGTCTGAGAGCAAATACAATGACTGACAGACAGTCCTGTTTTTTCAACCAAAGCCAACAATGTGGAGCACTATCAAGCCTTCGCTAGGGCTCACAAAGTGTGTGCGAAAGCATGCACCAGAGCTAATAGACTGCAAACCTGCCTTGCTTAGCATGTCTTTTGTATGAGGAATAAATTTGATAAGAAAACCAAAAAGAAACATCAAATTACCTTGTGTTTAAAAAAAAAAAGTGCATTAGATCTTTTTTCTTTTGTTGCCCATTTATTGAGAGAACAAATTTGCTTTCAAATATAATAGAACAACTGTACACATATTTATAGTGTTACAGAGGTGGCAGGTAGAGCTGTTGATCAGTGCCATGCATGAGAGTAATAGATCCGTTTAGCGTTAATCAATGTCGCTCAGAGGCTCATTGAGCAGTGCACTCAGCATCCTGCTTTTGTGTCAGAGAGCCTTTTAATCTAATTGGACATTAAACTCCTGTCATTATTCCTCATGCTCTGAGACTTATTTATAGCTCTCCTGCTTGCTTGTCTTTACCTTTTCATTACAGCATGCCAGTCTACATCAGCAAACTCATTAAAGGAAATGAATCAAAGAAGAAAGCTGATGTGAGGCTGAAAAGTGTAATTTAATAAATGTGTGTTAGGCTGCAGTGCTCAGCACATCATTCATGTTGTTTACAGGCTGTAACGTGTTAGCAGGTGAGGGCACTTTAATAATAAAGGCTTCTCACAAAGGCAAATATCAGCGCTGCATTTTAATACTGTGGGGAGTGAGAGGATTATCAATACTGAATGCAGTCAGGAGGAATGTTGCGGTAAACGCAGTGCAGAAACAGAAAGAATTAAAGTTTCTCACACTTTCCCGCACAAATCAATAACTTGGACTGTGCAACACGTTGATGAAAAGTTGGCTGTTGTGTTTTTGTCTTTTGGTTATATAGACTTATTTTTTCAAACTGTAAAGTTGTGTTATTGCGCATTAAGCTCATTATTGCACAATTCAATGTATTCAGAAGTGCTACAGGTTCTGTCTTAGTTGGTCAGGCATTATATTTGGCTCATGCAAGTGTCAGCTTTCTCTTTGCCTGCCAGGCTTGCATTCTTGCTACGACAAATCAAAATGTCTGCTGATAAAATAACTCTTTTTTCCCCATTAAACACAAATGCTAACTAAATTAAGCAAAGCTATAATGGTTTGCTTAATTTGTTTTAAGCTAAAACAAGCTTAAAATCAACGGACAAGGTGTGATGTGTGTGTTTTTGCGGTGTAACTTACTGTAAAGTGTCAGAAGATTTTTTTTCACTCAAAGTAATCTGGGATGTACTGTGAAGAATGGAGCAGTGACATCCAAAACCATGTTAACCATGGATTTAACTACGTCCTGAAGCTCACTGAGCAGATCTGTAATATGCATGTCTGAAAGGGATGTGTGTAATAAGAAGAAAACGTTGAAACTGGACTCTACAGTTTTGACACAACACACGCACATTTATGACTCGTCGCACGCTGATTTGCTATCAGAAGTCCTTGGCATCGCATGACAGTCTGAGCAGCCCTTCAGCATAATGGAAAAAAGCTGCAGGGAGGTGCTTTACCTCTCAGTCATTCCTGACAAACAAAAGATTCTTCACTGGGGAGTCCTGTTATTTTAAGTTAAGTTTTTAGTTTAAGGCCTCACAACAAAAACTCAAGCTACTGATTGCATTTTGAAAAGCATTGGAATTTCAGGCAAAACACAAAGTCCAATAACATTTACCTATTTCTATCATTGATTTCTATCCTCTGCAACAAAAGTCCTGTTCCATTTTCCGGAAGATCATAGGAAGAGACTTCCGTTTTTGTCTTGGACCAACCAGCTTATTTATTAAAAAGCAGGCTGAAGGCACAAATGATCTTGATCAATCATCTGAAAGTGGTAAGAAATGATTATGGGGATTTAGTGTCTCTTAGCTCATTATTTTATTTTGTTTTGATGACAGCATTAAGAGTAAATTCCCAACAGGATAGTTTGCAAGACTCGAATTGGGACTATGTTCAGTCAGGCGCTGCAACATTCTTCTCATACTTCTGGACCAAGTTTGCATTCAAACTGCACTACTCACAAAAATCAGACCTTTTATGTAATGTGTACCACTCCCCACTTTTATAAATAGAGTAGATTGGGTTTTTATTCATTATCAGTCACCTTGAAAACAATGTTTTTTCTGTAGAACAATCTCACTTTGTTTGTAACCAGTGAAAAATTATTTAGTTTTAACTGGTCACCAATAAGGGTTATAATTAATTTTTCAATTCAGTTCAACTTTATTTGTATAGTGCCACTTCATCTGTGATATATTGCATCACAGCTAAGATGAGATGGCGCTGCATGTGGAATATCTGGAGGATAAAACAACAATACAACAAAGAAGAAAACTTACTCATATATTGTTATATGCAGAGCAACTTTGGTTTTTTACCACATAAGAGAAGAAAATAAAGCTGCATCAGATCCCAGTCGTGGGTTGATCATCGTACTATCTGAACTTTTAACGACTTCTCCCACGTTTGACCACAAGCCATTTGTCCCAGCCAGAGCGGCCAATCATCCCACACGAGCATATGTTTTGGCTGCGTTTATCCACAATGCTCTTTACTTTGTATTCCACATCATGTTTTTAGTCCACTTGGAGCAGACAGAGATTCACATTCTCAGGCCGATTAAACCGGCCTCTTTGATCTGAATCAGAGTTTGTTTGTGCAATCACAATTCCCAAAGTGGACTTTCCATGCAAAAGGACTAGGATTTAAAATAATAAAAAAAAAGGTTTAGAAATGGACCCTAAGTCTAATCATAGCAATATATGCACTACATATGCTGCGACTCAGTTCTGTCAGCTCATTTCCAGACTGGTGCGACTGTGAATTTTCTATACCGGTTCTTCAAATATGTGATCACAGGGAAGCTTGAACCTATTCCAGCAGTTTGTAGGCTCGAAGCAGTTTTTGGGGAGCTGTTTCACATTTAAAAAAAAAAAAGTTCTGATAAACTGGTTTCACACAACTTGCACGTAAAGGATGGTAGACAAAATGAGCTACTTGTTCATGACACGCTGCAACAGATTCTGAATAGTACTGTGAAAATTGAGGGGAAATTATAAAATGGGTGAGTGAATTTTTAGGCAAATCTTCAAATTATTGGGTTCTAAAATGTAGCAGAAGAGCAGACTGGCACTGGCACCGAGGACACACTGGAGTATTGTAAGGTTTGGATGATCTTGCGAGACCCTAGTGTTATGACTGTGTACAGAGCCACCACACAACAACGTCTCATTGGGGTTTAAGCAAACACTTAAAATGAAAATGTACTTGATGTGGTAGAAGATGTGATCATTTGTTATTCCAGATCAGCTCAGTGACACTCCAAATGCCTCCATGTAAATCCCCAGTCTTGTCATTTTTTTCTCACCTCTTATGTTTCTCCCCCGCTCAGTTTCTTTCTCCCTCTCCCACCACCCACTCAGCACAGTTTTCAATTATTTGTGTATTTCACAGCATTCTTGCATTTTTCAATCTGTTAGAGTTTGTTACTCTGTGGTAATTTTTGAACAGTGAACTGCATGTAGTATCAATAGTATGGTATCAATTAGTATCTCATTCATTGCAAATTAGATGCATGTTTTCCTATTTTTTTTTCTTGATAAAAGTTTTCAGTTTCTGACATGCACAAAGAATCTTTTACAATCTTTTCATTTAAAATCTACAGCATCATGGTACCACCTTCGTGCGTGTTTTTTTTTTTTTCCAAATTTGATTTATTCTTTATTCCAGTGGACAGAGAATAGAATTCTATTTTGAAAGATGACCTGACAAGGAAGGCAGCAAGTTTTTAATATGCCACACATACATAACAAACAGAGATCAACAATTTAAAAAAAAAAAAAAAAAAGTAAAACAAAGGTGGCAGTAAACATTGGGTCACTTACAGCATGAGTTGACTGTTGCAAAGTTTCAAAACGGTCACAAATGACCAAGGGAATTTTTTTTTTTTTTTTTGAGCTCTTAGAATCAACTTAAAACCCTCCATAAATATCAGTGTTGTCAATTTCTAATCAGTTTATAACTTATTCCAAGCGGAGGGACCAACATAGAAAAATATATTCCAAGTTCTGTTCTCCCTTTATGGACCACAATCCATAGACCAGGCTGAGAGTCTGGTTTTTTGTCATGTATGTGGATAGAAATAAAGAAAATGGGTGAAGAATAATTTTATATGTGAAAATCAGCCAGTGTGAAAGCCTGTGAACGTAGAGGGGTGACCATTTAGTAGTAATGTCGAAAGTGCAGCGATGTATGAGATTTCTAGCCAGTAAAGAAACACACTGAGCACTGTGGTACACAGGATCTTGTTTCTTAAGATAATGATTAGGGACATTAAAAAATAAACACATCACCATAATCCAGCAGAGGTAATGAAGTAGCTGACATTGTGCTCTTATAACAGAAAAAGTTGTCTCCTACCAACCATGATAGGAAAAAGTCAACAGAATGACCAGGGGACATTGGTCTAAGATATTTTGTGCTGACAAAAAACAACAAACATACACTAAATTCAAAGTTATGACATATTTTCAACAAACAAAAACAACAAAACAAAGTTAGATAGTTCTTTTGTGCTTTTACTGTTAATATATCAGAGCTTGTTTTGAAATGTGTTTTCATTATAAGCATGTTATAACTGGATAACTTAAATGTTCTGTTTTTTTTTTTAAAGAATAACCCTGTCCTTAAATGACATTTTAAATGTATTTTGCTCTTGATTGCAGGTGCATCCCTCTCCCTTCTCTTCACAGTATGACCTTTCATGCAACAATTACACCGTGTGAACATTTCATTAGCTTAATATGTCCCGGGTGGGACATACAGTCTTATTATGCTGAACCCACTGTTTTCATCACACTTATTGGACTGACCCTCACGTCATCCCTTCCTGTCATCTGTCCCTGCAACAAATTAACTGTCTACATGTCCTGCTGTATGTTTTCTCACAAATAAATGAATAAGATAATTAAATAAAGTTTTTTTTAAAATCTGTTTTGCCTTAAATCAGTGCTTTGTACTGTATACATTCAGAATTAAAACTTAGTAAAATTTTAAGTATACAGAATTTTGTCTGTGTTTGTCATAACTCAGTCATATTTATCAGGGAAGTCATAGTTTGTGAAAGTTACTTAGCAAGAAAAATGTGACAAAGAGGAGATGGCTTCAGGAATCAATACAGAGGTGGTACATGGAGAAGTTTGAAATGAGATTCATTCCTTTATAAAACATGGCCATGTCCTTATCATTATCTGAAACGTTCTCCTTTGCTCTTTTCCTATGATGTCCAGTCATTCGGATGCACTTAACCAGCAACAGTCTGTTCCCCATTAACTGCTTGACAGGTCAAACCAGCCTCCCTTTGTTTTGCTGCTGCTGTAAACTATCATATCTTTCCATAAAATGTTCCTCTTTTTAGGTTCTTCTTCACTGTATTTTTTCCACAAATTGTGATTTTAACTGTATTTATTAGTTGTGCATAGATTGGGGGTGGGGGGTATTTACATCCAATAAAAAGTCCTCATTCAGTTGGTTAAACAATTGAACTGCATTTAAAGCAATTAAAATTATGATCATAAATACTTCCCTAAATTGTACTATTAACGCCATTTCTGCCTCAAACTCGTAAATCTAACAATATGGTTCACAGCCTGCTATTTTCTCCTCCTCTGTGGAAATGGAGCTTGTTCCCTTTTTGCTCCCTGTGCATGGTCAATCACATACACATTGCATGGGAAATTAATTCCATTATTAAACATGCCGCACTTCAGAAATTTCAATTACCGACTGCAGCATGTGGAGGAGGAAGAAAGTAATATGTGCCGCCACTAATGCATGAATATTATATTAGGCCAAGAGAGTAATCATGGTTGATAGCTACAGAAGTCGACTGTCTCTAGGTCCATTTATATACATGACTTCTAGCCAGATGGTCACCTTAAACAACAGGTTGCATTTATGCAGCAGAATTTGAAAAGTGTTTAAGTGATCATGGGTATGACAAGCAGTAACCCCAAAACCGAACGGTCTTTTCACTTAAGGAGTGTAAGAGGCATGGTAAATGTTACGTAAGTAGCAAACTCCTTAGTAAATGATTTAACGTGGCTGGCCTGTCCATGTTGTTATAACAGAGCAACATGATTTTTCTACAGTCAAACTGTTTGTATCAAAATAAAATTGATTTTCTTTCAGAGTACATTCTTACAATAAAATCTCAAGGTTCTTTTTTATTTCTGTTTTAGTTGTCTTCTGGGAAATTGGTAAAGCTGAAACACAAGGGTACAAAGTGGTGTGGTTTGACCCCTTAGAGGACAAACACTTACCACTGTTAATTTCCTTGCTTGCCATTTCCTCATGTTTTGCAGACTTGAGCACTCTTTCCAGTTGGGTAAAATGTCCCTTGTTACTATCGAGCCATGAGTCTGAGAGGGAAAAAAAAGGTCAAAGCAATTTATATGTGACACATAGAGTTTGATCGCTTTGTCATCGCCTCGGGGGCCAAACCTGCCGCTCTCATAAGTACATTCCACAAGCACACACGCACCCACTTATACACTTGCTATGTGTGGGGGCTGCATGCACGCACACATTGCAACATACACAGAAGCAGACACATGCACAGGTGCATGCACCACATACACATAACAACTGTCATCTGCATGAAAATGTGAGAAAATGATTTAGGTTCAGCGTGGTTGCATGCCTTTGCTGTGTCTTTGTGTTATATGTGAAACAAGGTGAAAGCGTTATGGTGCAGAGGTTAAATAAAGGACTGATTTAAGATTCAAGTTTGCTGATATACTGCATGCAATTTGTTTTTGCAATGTTCTGTTCATATTTGTTAAAAAGAAAGTCTGTTTTATAGTAAATGCATTATGACGAGTTGAAAAAAAAAGCAGCACTGCCATGTTTTGTTGAAAACAGGCCGATGAGCACAGGATAATAATTGCCATTCAATTATATACTATGGTAACTAATGAGCCAGTCAAGGTAATTAATGTCACATTTGACATTTACAGTGACAAAATTGTTGAAAAAACACATTTATCTACCAAACATCTGGCATTAGTTGTTAAGTAAATACTTCAGGATTTAGGGAAATCTGTTTATTTACTTTGCAGCAAACAGCCAGTTAGTTTAGCTTAGCAGAAAGACTGTATTTGGCTGGAAACAGTTAGCCTGGCTCTGTTTGGAGGTAACAAAAGCTTGACTGCAATGCTCAGTTTGAAACTATGTTCCTTGGCTTTATGCCTTTTCTGGTTACCTGTCAACTATCTGCAACTAAAGAGTATGTCTAAAATTATACCCAGTATGATGTTCCCTTTTACACATTGCTAAATGATTATGTACATAATATAATTTGATGTGTTACAGTTTAATAGTATTTTCCATTTTCAACATAGCAGTTAAAAATGAGTTGTGCTTTTATTTGTATAAAAGAACTTTTCGTGTTGATTCAATTTTAGCAACTTAAATGGGTGGCAAACCACCCCAGAGGCCAACTTCAAGCCAATTGCACAAGTCTCCATTAAATGTGGCATATATCAAGGAGATGCCCTGTCCCTGCTGCTGTTCTGTATAGGCCTGAACCCCCTCAGCCAACTAATCAACAAGCCTGTCTATGGATATCAACTCAGGAATGGGGCAACCATCAGCCACCTCCTGTACATGGATGACATCAAGCCGTACAATGTAACTCCAAGTCAACCACACTTCTGTGAAATCGACTGTCCACTTAGGAATCAACACTGATTGACAATCAATTCCACATACTGTTGTGCAAATGGAGTAGACAACAGGCGGAACTTATAGGCAACTGGTTAGACACACCCAATAAAGGAGCGGTTCTGCAGGTGGTGACCACAGACCACTTCTCAGTTCTGATGCTTTCTGGCTGATGTTTTGGTCACTTTGAATGCTGATGGTGCTTTCACTCTACTGATAGCATGAGACGGAGTCTACAACCCACACAAGTGGCTCAGGTAGTGCAGCTCATCCAGGATGGATGACAGCCTGACTGCCATTAGGTACCGAGATGAGATCCTCAGACACCTTGTGGGACCATATGCTGGTGTGGTTGTCCCTGTGTTCCTCCTAATGCAAGACAATGCTAGACCTCATGTGGCTGGAGTGTGTCAGCAGTTCCTGCAACATGAAGCATTGATGTTATGGACTGGCCTGCCCGTTCCCCAGACCAATTGAGCACATCTGGGACATCATGTGTCGCTCCATCCACCAACGCCAAGTTGCACCACAGACTGTCTAGGAGTTGGTGGATGCTTTAGTCCAGGTCTGGGAGGAGATCCCTCAGGAGAACATCCGCTGCCTCATTAGGAGCATGCCCAGGCGTTGTAGGGAGGTCATACAGGCAGGCGGAGGCCACACACACTATTACATCAAAGTTGGATCAGCCTGTAGTGTGTTTTCCCACTTTCATTTTGAGTATAACTCCAAATCCAGACCTCCATGGGTTGATACATTGGATTTTTATTGATAATTTTTACGTGATTTTGTTGTCAGCACATTCAATTATGGAAAGAACAAAGTATTTAATAAATACATTTTATTCATTCAGATCTACAGCATGTTACTTTGTTTACACCTGTAATATGTAAAGTCTTGTGTTCTGTTCTGTTTAACTGTTGATGTGCTTTAATGAAATCTTTTACGGATATGTAGCCATCATAACTGGATTCCTACAACTCTGAACTTCATGATACAAGCAGAAAGAAATGAAGACCTCATATTGAAAGGGGCCAGAGTCCTTTATATCTGCTGCAACAGATTAAACTGTCCAGATGTGTCATTATTTATCATACACATCTGCTTGGGCTACCGGCGACAAGGAGAAGATGGGGGGAGTGCAAAGACTGGAGGCAGTAGCTGCCTCCATGAATACTCATCATGCCAATTCTGCCGTGATTCATGGAGAGTCTTACCCAAGCAGGGGACAAATGACCTTCGCACATAGTTATCAAAGGAAGATATCAGTGGACAGGGATTTCCGTATCACATCCTTCTTCGCCCCAGGACCCAGACTAGACTATGTGTTTGTGTGTGCAGGTGTGTATTTGTGTGTGTTGCTGGGTGAAACTGACAGAGAGCTGACCCCTCAGGCAGATGAACACTGCTGGTTGCTGCCCACATGTGAGTCTGCCTTAGTTAGGAGACTAAGTGATTATGCTGGAAGCTAACAGCTTAAACAACAGGTTTTCTATGTCTGCTGTTATTAGAAAAAATAAAGAATTTAACTTTATTGTGTTATTTCTGGATGCTGAGCTCAACACTAATGTGTTCTGTGTCACTGATGCTTCAAATTTTGTTGATCATGCAGTAAACTGGACAAGTCACATATGAGAAAACTTTGCTTCGGCCATCTTTAGTCCCTGATGAAAATACCCAAACAGCAGTTGTTCACACTTGTTCAGAGTAGTTTTCTGTTTTTTCTTTACATCTGAATAAGCTGACCTTCTTTGCACTGCCAGCTAAACGTGGTTTGTGTCTGAATGGGCTCCTGCTGGTTCTGGATGTGGCACTGAATGCTGTTTCCCACATGACTCCAGATGTTATGTGCCATCATGCTTGTCCTCCTGTTTTCCAGTCTGGCCACTTTGATTTGTGACTTTTATACAAGTTGATGCAGGATTTCATTGTATTTGTGAGAAATAATAGACATAAGATTTTTTTTTTTTTTTTTTTTAATTGGACAAGTGTTTTAGAAAGTAGCTGTACTTTGATTTGGGCAACATTTCAGATTTTTTAGAATTTTTTATAAATAGAACAATCATCTTCAAATCAGAGTTTGTTATTTGTTTTTCTTTTACATTTATTAAAATAATTATTTCAAGCTATATCACACAGCAATATTTTCTATATATCCCATGCATGTGAAAAGCTTTTAATGAAAACAGTTTGACCGCATATGACGAATGATCAGTATATGCATATTAAATTCCTTTCCGTTTCTCACCCAAGGACATAAACGCTTCTAGACCTTCCAGTTGAGCTTGCATAAACAACACTGTGCTTTATTTTATGCTGATGACAGAGCTTTATCAAACCTTAAATCCTCAGAGAGTTATTTTGCAAGCCTGTCCATTACACACAATAGTCTTTTGCCAAGTATGCATCTTAAAATGACAAGCTTGGGCTAAAATGCATTTTATGTATCTATGTTTTCTATTCCTTACACAACATTAGGAAAAGAAATAAATTTACAAAGCTACATTTGTGTTTGGCATTTTTATTATGGCAAATTTTGTTTTTATTGAGATTGTATGAGGAAGAATATGTGATAGTGAGACAAAAAAAAGGCAAACTTGGCCAAGTGTGGCAGCCAAACACATGTGCATAATGACACAGAAATGACTGAGACACACACAAAATCAGTGTTCACTGCAGTGAGAACAACAAAAAAAAAATTTAAACAAAAGTCACAGACAACTTTTTCTTCTTTATGACCAGAAACAATTCTTCAGATCAGCTGTAAGCAGTTATGATCATGTGAAGCACCTTTTCACAAACAAAGGAGAACAGCCACATTCAAGTTTTCATGTCATTAATATCTAATAATTTCATTAATATCTCAGGTTCAGTTTTATTATTAATGACTGAAAGTGCAGTCAGATTTTCATTAAAATGTTCATATTATAGCTTCCCTTTTCAGTACAAGAGACTAGTTACTTTCCAGAGTTTTGAACATTTTTATAAAGCTGCAATGCAGTTACTTAGTCACCTATTAGATTAGAAACTGTAATTACTTTTTACAGTAATGTGGCCAAATGGTTCTAACAGCAAACAGACTGAGCAGCAATACTGTCTATAGCAATACCGTAAGAGGCACAATTAACATTACTTACCCAAAGCTGCCTCAAGACATCGTCCAGAGATGAACGTTAGTGGAATATGAGTAGGAATACTCCTGCTGTGCTAGCTGCTCACAATTAAACACTAACACTCCTCTCTTAGGCAGGTTAGCAGTCGTCACAGACTGTACCTTGGCACCACAGTTAAACAGCCTTGCAAGGAGAATGGATGCTGCTGAAGCAGAGGAAAAACCAGTCTAAAAGACATCCAGGCAGCTTTTGAATCTTCAAGAGTGTGTTCACATCGTAGCTAGTTCTTACTCAAGATGCAGTCTGGTGGCAAAACCAGTAATAGTTGTTTTTTTTTGGCAATCAGCCAAGAACTGGTGGACCAACCAGTAACCGTCATCCTCAGTGCAGAGACTGAGCTATGACAAAATACTTGCTGCTTTTAACCCACTGCCACTAGTTCAGGCTGACCATGACCATGACCTTCCGGCCTTCTGGACCACTGCCTGTAATCCTGCTTAGTGGGAAGAAGTGTCTATTATTACTGGTCTCCACCTTCACCTTCTTACATTGGTATGAAGGTAAAGGTAGATATCTAGGTGGTCTAGGTATTGTACAAAGCTATGGGGCCAATGGGCCTGCAGAAAAGAACGTTGTACCTAAAAGCTGTGTCTGAACTCATGTTGGTGCTCACCACAACGCCCACTCCCCACCATCACACCCAGACTAAGGGTGCATTTGCTCCCTACTTTTAGAATCTCCAGGCTGTCAAAGATTAATTTGGCTGTCCAGGCGCCGGTGGGGGAAGAAACCTGAAGGCACAGTTCAGCAGTGAACGTTCAGTTTTTGCTGCAAGCTTCATCAATAAAAAAGCTTATGTGGATGCGAGCACAGTTCTGTTTCTAGTCATTTTTAATTAGGTTGCCTTGTCAGTTTAAGAGAATAACTTAAAATGCCACTCCATAATACTGACTTATCTTTAATGATTTATTGATATGCAGTCTCCCTTATGTGGACTGGTAGCTTGTCAATATCGACTCTGAAGTTGTTTCTGATTAGTAAATCATCAAGTTCTGGTTAATTTTTCATCATTTTTGATTCTTTTGTTTGCATAATTGGGGTGCTGACAGCATGCAGTGATTTTGACAGGATGGGTAGAATTTGTTCCACATTCTTTAGACTAGTTTTTGGTCCTTTGCTGCTCGACAGTTCTTCTGCTTAAACCAAAGTAATCCCAGTAAAAACTACCTGGTCTTCCCCATCCAGGTGATACAAGGCCTTTCGCTTACTGAATCTCTCTCCGCAGTCGTCTCCAATATTTTTCAGTCTTTATAACAGCATTAAACGGTGCTGGAAATCTGTGTCTCATTTGTCAGCCCTTTTTACTGGCGGCTACTGACACTCCAGTCCACAGATCATGAACCCAATTAAAGCAGGCAATTTGTGTTAAATTTATTATGCCAAGACTGCTCTGCCATTGGCTTTGAGCTCATCAGGGTTACCTTTAACACACTTTGTAGTTCAGCCTGGTCCCTGAAATGTCTCTGGTCATTTTTGTTATTGTTCCTTTGATTTATTTCCCTGATAGCAGATAAACTGGCCATTGACTGGTCCACTGTCCACTTATAGTAAAATAAACTGCTACTTCATTATGGAGGAAGAAGATGTACTCATTGAACTGATTAAACTTGGTCTATATTCATCTTCTCTTTGACACATAATGGTAAATCTCCATGTCTGTAAAGAACAATTTATTGCCATTTTCATTGTCTTCTACAAAGGTCATCATTATGCATTTTATTTTCTATTCTTCTTACTTAATTTGTAATTGACCACCACGTTGACGATAATAACCATAAGTAGATGTTTTTTTGTTTCAGATGATTGCCAAAGGTTAAGAGGTCATGCTTGGAAGCAGCCATATGAATGCAAGAGTTACTTAACAAATACAAAACAGAATGCAGCCCAGGAGGGGAGGAGAATCTAGCATTGTTCTATTTCAAGGTTGTCAGTCTGACGGATGACTTCAAGGCCTCTCATCATTCTTCTCTTTCTTTTCTTTGTATTTATGATTTGAAGGAGAGGAATTACAACAAAGAAGGTCGGCAGAGTCCCCTGCATTTATTTCCAATCTTCATTTGACTGTCAACTGAAGCTGTAATTGCTTTTATACCCTGAAGGGCAAACGTATTTTAAGAAAACACATATGAAAAAAGGATGTAACTACTCTGTTCGAGAGTGTTTTATTCAATTTCAAACATTTGTGAAACCAGGTGTTTAAATGTGATCTCTGCCCTACAGACAGCTGTTTGTGCTTTTAATGTGATTCCGCAAAGGTGCTGTGTAAGTTTCCAAATCTCGAAACTTGCTTCAGATACATCAATCACAATGATATCCTAATAGTTTTTTTTTCTTCCTTAAAACTTAATTATCTCACTGTTGCCAAGAAATGAAAGATTGCAGGTACAGTTACCTTTATGTTTCTAGCTCTGACATCCTAAATTTAGCCTTTGAAAAGCTTTTTTTTTTCTAGTTCTGCTGACCAAATTAAATAAAAAAATGAAAGAAAAAATTAAAAATTTAGTTTCAGAATATTTGGAATTCATAAGTAAAACATGATCTTTATGATGATGATGATGATGATGATTATTATTATTATTATTATTATTATTATTATTATTATTATTATTAGTAGTAGTAGTAGTAGTAGTAGTAGTTATTTTTTGCCTTGTATTAACACTTCAGTCCACTTAAACCGTCTCACAGATAACACCTTTGGTCTTTAATTTTTTTCCCTGCCAACATTAATGCAGTGTGACGGTCCATCAGGCTCTTGTCTATCAAACTGTCACCTCACTGATCCCTCCTCTTCCAAGACAGACTGCTTGCCATTTACTCCTTGAAGGGGGACGCCTGCAGAAATCCATTCAAGAGGTGATTAACTGGTCTGATAAAAAGAACTTTACAAGCTATTAATCTTCTTCCAAACAGCACAAATAACACAGACTCTTAGGTCTCCAGGATCACAGTGCCCAAGTCCTAACAATAGAAAGGGTCGCTGAATGGTTCAGTGAGTATAAAAACATTAGGATGCAACAGCATTTACAGTCAATGGATAAAAACCCAGTTTTACACTGAAAAAAAGTTTTATGGACCAAGATGTCACAGATACATCTTTACTATTATAATTAAAACACAGAGCGAGGTTAAGTATTTCATGTTTCCATTAGAGTTCATGTCTGCTCTCCAACAAGTCCTCCAATCAAAATAACAAAAAAGGTGTATTTTATACACTTTTATATAACAAATATGGGCATAGCAAGGAAATGGAGGTGCAATATTTTAAAAGCCTTTTCTTTAAAGTCTTTCAATTGTTCTATGTAAGTTTAGCAGCCAGGTGCAACAACACATTAACAGATCATTATTACCTGCAACAATATTTACATAATTATTTTTGGAGAATGATGATTTTAACCCAACATGGTATGAGGTATTACCTGCTGAATAAGTTCATTTGTCCCCCGCTTGTTGCCAAATTAATCAGCAAACCTAAAACAGCTTCATGGAAATTGGTTTAGCTTTTGTGCTTGGATGAAAAGTATATACAGTTTCTTATGTGTAGTTTTACCTTATTGTTCTTTGCCTGATGGTGAGTAAACATATTAAGCACTTTTTCCAAGAATAAAAATGTTCTGTTCTTTTCCCACACAACAAAGTTAAGAAGCACTGCCGAACAGAAGGTGTGAATAAATTCCAGCCACATACACACTAATCAAGTCGCAGAGTTGACAGCTACAGTTTGTTTTAAGCCTACAACACACTGCAAAAAAAAAAAAAATCTGTATAATTTATGGTAAAATACTGGCAGCCGTGGATGCCAGAATTTCACTGTATATAATACAGTGACAACGTATTACCCACTTAACAATAATTTACTGTTAAAGAAACAGATATACTGTAAACCCAATTACAAGTTTTAATGTTAAAACAAAACGAGACTGTAGGATATACTGCACCATTTAATTACAAAGCCATAATATACAGTGAAATGCTGGCTGCTGCGGTTGCCAGAATTTCACCTTAAATAATAATCATGTATTGCACAGGCTGTTGTAGTTTCGGGTAAATTGTAATGTCAACTTTTTTAACTGTTATTTCTAATTGTAATAACTTTTACTTTTTGTATAAATAATTAAAGTTCAAAAGAGAGGAGAGAAAAGGAAAGTTAATAGTTATTCCCATTTTAAAAAAGCAGATGTACTGTAAACCCAGTTACAAGTCACTCACGATAAAAACATGCAGACTGTGTGTACATTGTGTGTACTTACGTTAGGTATATGTGTAGAGACGTTACTTTGTACAGGTTAGCTAATACATGAGTACAACTTCATGACAGACATGATAACACGTATTATAAAGTTGCTCACACCTTTTGCACCGCTGTCTTTGTCTTTGCAGCACAAAGGTGTACCTCACCTCCCAACTCCAAACACAAGCCAGAACTTCTCTTTTCTTTTCAGCTGTGTTTGTCTTTGTCAGCAACAACTTTCTCTCATAAGAAGCAGCATGCCTTGTACAGTTTGGACCATAAAATGCCAAGCAAGAGAAAAGCAAGCTGCTGCACTGGTATGATGCCGCGCTAGGCAATGGGCTGAAATCGCCCACGCCCAGCGGCATTTCAATGTAAAGTGGAAACTGTGACTTGAATAGGGTGGACTCAAAATCTCCCCGTTTAGTCAGAGGTAGCATTTTACTCTTAGAAAAAGTAAATAAAAAAACACACAACAACAAAACAAACTAGAAAAGCACTCGGAGAGCACAAAATTCCGCCAAGCACAATATTAAAGAATCCCTGTTAAAAAGTCCCGGGATCCAAATGATTATCAGGTGATCCAAATGATTATCTGGATCACCACCAAAATGAATTCAGTTCTTCATATTCATATTTCCAAGACCCCCTGAAAATTTCAGGAAAATCCATCCATAACTTCATGAGTTATCTTTAACACTAACAGACAAACAGACGAACAGATAAACGGTGGGTAAAACATTACCTCCTTGGCGGAGGTAATAATGAAAAAGCAGCACCATTAAAAAATAGAGATATGTAAAATACAAATAACAGAATTCTGTCAAAGTACAATGATTAGTAGCCTACTGGTTACAGAGGGGGCTTTGGTCTGGTGAACATCTGCTAACGTGCTAATAAAGTTGGACGATGGTTGGAGTCTGGAGGATGGTTGCTCAGGTACTGGAAAATGAAAGTCCTATGCTCTGTTGCAAATCTCGACCTAACACAATCACAGACTCTATCCAATTTGGATTCCCTAAAGTAAAAATGCTGAATATTATTCAGATAATAACCCCTACTGGAAGTGGCAAGACATACTGTGACTCGTTAGCCATGAGACTGTAAACGATGCAAGATCTGACAACGGAAATTATGTCACAGCAGAAAACATTTCTTCTCCTGATAGACAGATAAGTAACCTGTTTGTAAACATCTAGTATTTTCTTCTTTTCTGCAACTAAAGAATGAAACCTGCTTTTACCACTTCTTGATTTTGGAAAATTCACTGTAACATCATTATTAAATTAAAGAATACTCTCTTTAATTTAATAATCTTTTATTGTTGCTTTTTAACTTTTTTCTTTTAATTTAACCCTAATTTCTGCAAACATTTCTTACAGTGCACCACTTAAGAAGTCTTATATTTCCCAACCACTAGCATGAGGCAGCACTCTGGGCAGCTGAAGTTCCAAGAATCTCATCGTGGTGGTTTAGTTTTGGTCCAGTGCCTGAACAGCGTCAGGTAATGGTGGAAAAATACAACCAATCGGCGTAGGTGTCTCCAGTCTCCACGCTGAGCTACAATATTACAGACATACGGATGTTATTTAACTGGACAGGATCCAGAAAAGAAAACGCAACACTTTTTTTCTTTGCTTTGCTTTTATTTCCAAATTGCACATTTAAGCAGGAGCTGACAGAAACCTAAGTTTGCATTTATCTGCCAAGCAATTTTCTAAGTCACGGGGGAAGCATGTATTCCATACAGAGCTGTCAAGGAAATGATCACACATGAGCACACACATTTACTTTTTTATTGGCTAAATAAATAGAAGATGTTAAATCGTTTTGCATAAGCAAACACACACGCATGCACGTGCATCCAGGCTAACATGTTTGTGCACCCACACAGAAAGTGAGGCATTACATTAAAGGGGAGACCCATCTGGTCGCTTGTGCAAGTGTAGCACTCAGCGGACCCTGATTTCATTATCTCAGCATGTTCTCCGTGACCCGGAGAAAAGTGACATCTGATTTACCTCAAGATCAATTTGTATGTAAATCAGTGAGAAACTGGAGGGCAATAGAGGGGTGGCATAACAAAAGCTGTTTCTGAGTGTGTGAGGAGGTTTTAGAGTTTGGTTGAAGTAGCGGTCTCCACAGACACACTAATAGCACTCATTTAAGTGATAGGACCCCTGCCCAAATCACAGTGCCACATTACCATTCAATCCTAGCATGTTTCTGTAAATTCTATGTTATTTTCTATTTAATTTTCACAGAACAGATGATTTATAGACTCGTGCTCAAGATTGCTTCAACTATTTAAAGTCTCTACAAGTCAGTACATTACTAAAATTCACTGTAATGCCCTTTAAAGAATATCGTGACTGTCTTCTAAAAATGGATGGATTCACTGAGAGGTTAAATGTTAATCACTTCACTGTCCTGCCAACTGGTTGTTGCAGTCGTGTTACCATAAACCAGACTTTGTCGAAGCTAAAGCTCCATTCTGTGACTGTAAAGTATTACAGCCTTATGGAGACGACATGTTTTATCTTCAGATGATGAATGCTCCCCTGCCTTACAGACATTTTGGTCAATTTCCTCCTCTTTGATTTGAGACCCAACCTGGCTCCCCTGAACTTTAATGGATCATATAAGAAGTGTCAGCTGTGGCCTGGAGGATTCTCTGCCACCTGCACAAAGACCTGCATTAGCTTCTCATTACAGCTTAATGCTGCATTCTTCGGCAATGTTATCCTGTAACACGATCTTTACGATACAGAGTAGGAGCTCGCAGTCTTTGCATCTCAACGCACAACAGATGTTCGAGCTTGCTTCACCCCAAGTTTTCCCACTTATATGATCAGAATAATTCTAAACATTTCTAAGCAACATTTTACTTTAAGAGGCGTTAAAACAGACAATGATTTCCCCCCTTATGTGCTGATGTCTCTTTATGGTGGGGGATCTCTGTTTACTGACACAGAAGGAGACCAGTGGGAGAGAAAACTGAAGCAGGGGGAAATAGTTTTGACTGGAACAGATGACATTTAGAAATATCAAATTATGTTTCACCTGCTGAGTTTGAATCAGTTTCTAGAAGATCAAGCAGACTTTCGAGCACCGTGCACACTGCACGCTGACTTCAAATTAATGCCAGTATTTATTATACATTCCCATGTAGGCACATCCCTGCACAACTGTCATATCAAATACGAGCTTGGGATTGTCCTGCAAAATTGCACCCATAAATTATAGTGAAGGTTGTTTCATTTTATCTGCAAAGTGAAATGATCTTCCTAACCAATCAAATTATGCCAATCCATATGACATAGTCATATAAAAGCTCTTTCTATTATTAAATGAGTATATCATCTCTGGTTGACAGTGACTGTTAAGATAGCAATAGCTGCATCACTCACGAAACACCTTTAATTTCTATGTGAGGAAGAGTTGATGTGTATTCATCCAAAGTGACAGAGGCCTGTAATGATTTTAGACTGGACCTTAGTTTGGTTTAGCGACTGAGCTATCTGGGCTTTTGATTATAGCAATAATGAGAGTTTAAATTTTTATTTGCCTTCAGGCAAACAATCCAGCTACCTCACTTTGCTTTATGCTGTACAGAGATGACTTCCAGCTTAAAAGCTTTTGGTGTAAGACGGGATGAAGAAATTGTCCAATTTTGAGATGTCTTCCTCTTCTGCAGATCATATCAGAAGTTTAAGCTTCCCTCTTTGATTTACATTTTAGAATACACATCATATATCTTGTGAAGTGCATTTCAGCACACGTTTTCAGGTCATAAATGAAGCAAAGCATTCCCTCCATTACATGGCTGCTCTATAGAGTTTTACAGTATGTAGGCATGGTGGAGCGTGTCCTTCTCAGACCATTTAACTCCTCAGGTACCACTCACTCGCTTCGACCCAGAGGGTGCACCAGGACTCTGTGGCTGCCCTCACTTGAAATGAGCAGAGACCACACACATACAAACACACACAGTGAAGGGGCTGAAAGCGGATGATGACCTATTTCGCTTTATCTCTTCCATAAATTACTCCATTACAGCATGTGTAACAGCACCAGGAAAAAAGCAGCAGATTCAACATCTGCTTCTCAGAACCCACAGAGTGCACAGGTTTTGGCCCATCGCACAAGAGTGACTGTCTACCCCGGCACAGTCCTCAGCTTATTATCTGCTCCTTGCTCGGGAGAATGGGCTGAGTAGCTGTGTCTGCAGTGAACTGGGAAAAGTCACTTGTGAGAGAAATAAGAAGATTTTCCATCTGAAATAGATGGCTATTATTAACACAATCCAAATAGAGGAAGCAAAGTTCAACAGAAGGGATTTTCTTCCGCTTTGCACCATTAAAGCCGCACATTGAAGTTAGGTTATAGTGATTTATTTAGAATGAGATGAAATGGACTTAGAAGTGAAGGAACAGCATATTTCAATGTGTAAACTATTTTTCAATAGCTGAGAAATTCTCGATGGAAATATTTAAAAATGTAACAATGCAATGTAATGAACTCACAAAGGCTGGCAAAAGCATAAATACTCTTAATGAGTTATACTAAACAAATCACAAAGGAAAAAATCTTATTTCTTGAACCTTTGATATTTCTTTGTCTTTGATAATCATTTTAAATGGAATTTTGTTATTAGCATTTGTCTTGCCAATGTTCACCAACAACAGGATATTTAGCAATGACCTGATCAGTATTGTACTCATTTTACAGTGATACACAGTACTTGGGAGGATGGGGGTGTCTTATACTGTACTGTGTATTTGACCTTATGTTTAAAACTCTAGAACAAAGAACAAAGGAAAGAACCAAAAAAAAAAAAAAAAAAAAAAAAAAAAAGAGCCCGCCTTTACATTTTTCCTCCTCAGCACTCCAAAGAATTAATCTCTCAAGCAGTTTTGACAAGTGACCCTGTGGGGGGTTGCAAATGTTATGGCAGGGGACCCTATTTAAGTAGCCCACATCTTAGCCTTTTTCTTTTTTTCTGAGTGATCTAATTATTGCATGTTAAATAGGCATCTGGTAAATGGTGCATATAATGATGCGCTTCCACAGAATTAAGTGCCTGCCTGTCCTGCTGCTGGGCTAACACATAAATTGGCCCTCCTCTGTTCTCTCCTCCTTTTCTCTCCTGCCTTTCCATCCTGCAATCCCTCATTTGAGTTCTGGGGTGAGCGTCTTGCAGAGACATGCCTCAGGTTCTCCCTGGATTAATGACATTACACTGAGATGAGTTTTGGGCCACATCCTATGTCACAGGGAAAGGAAACCGTGAAAAGGTGCAAGATGTGTGTGAATTAAATGTAGTATTTCATGATTTTGCATTTGTCACTTCATATATTATCGGAAAATATGGGACACCTTTAGGATATTTAATTTTTTTATTATTATATTTAGAGTATTTCTGTGTTATAGACACACTACAGAACTTTTGCCATATTCCCCGTCATGAGCTCGCTATCGACGGCTAATTCAGCATCCATCTTGCATCCTACCTGACCTATTAGCTCTCCAGCCAACCAAAGATGTTCGTATGATGACACTTGTTCTGTCCCTTTCTCTCTTTTAATATTCTTGTGTTTTTTTGCTGAATCATCAATATTACGTGTTCAAAACAGCCAGTTCCACATCAGACCATGAAGCAAAACTCTGCTGCAACGTCAGGTCGCGTCCTGGATGTAAAAGTTGTACAGTGTGGTTTCTCAGTGTTGTGATGCTGCTGGGTCAGAGCGGATCAAGAAATGCACATGACTGATGCCACTGTGTCATTGACAAGTGTGGAACACAGTGTTTTAAAGTCAGAAAGTTACATAATAAGTCTTTAACATGACCCCCAAATGGTTTCATATCAGTCCTAAAAACAGATCGATTAAATAAATGAGATATTTCTAAATTTCTTTTGGATTAAAGTTAATCAGTTTCTAGCTTATGAAATATTGTTATCAATCTTTTTTTCTTCTTTTGTTTTTTTTTTTTGTTTTGGTACAGTGAGTGATTTGGGTCATCTTGGTGTTTGACTTGCGTTCGTTGGAGGTTCAATATACTGAAATTTATGTTTTCTTCAATAAAAACCAGCTAAGATTTGGAAAAAAAGGCCCAAACCATGATACTATCTCCAGCATTTTTCACAGATGGGGTTACATGTTCATGCTGAGATGCAGTGTTTCCCTTTTTGTCATTACAGTTACACGTTACAGCTGTTAAAGGTTGTGTTTCTGTCTCATTCACATTTTCCAGTTATTCCGACTCATGTGAATTTTACCCAAATGCAGGTGGGCTAAAATGTATTTTGCAGGGAGCAATACCCTCACTGCCAAGCTGTTGCACATGGGATTTCACGATTTCTTGTCGGTGAACTCGTGAATATGTTCATCAGCATATAAAGACTAAGTTCTGATGGCAATAAGTTTCCCTTTGTGACAGTGATGTCTGCATATATTTGTGGACAAGTCAGTCTTGACTGAGACAGTGTCTTAATTAGTAAAATAAAACATTAATGAAAGCAAACTAAAAACAAAAAAAGAAACATTCTGCCAGTGCATTAATGGAGTCCACTATATCCAGGTACTGTTTTGTATTGTTTTCCAGCCTAAAAAGGATCAAGATCTGATGCATCGATCAGATGGTAATAGATCTCCTCTCGTTGAAGTAAAGATGCTGATTCTCACTGTATTGAGTTAAAACATCAGACCACAAAATTTCTCATACCTTTTTCCACTCAGATGTCCAACACTGAATAATTTCCTCAATAAACAGGTGACCAAGTACAAAAAGGTCATGAAAATTCAAGCACCAGTGTGTTAGCTTGATTTGTGGGAGATACGTAACTCAATTTGACTAGAATTTCCATCGTTTGCACCTGATATCAGTTCAATTGCCAGATAAGAATTACTGTGGGAACATCTTACACTCACTCCCTCTCACCAGGCTCTGTAAATATCAGCAGGCAGCATCATATCTGCTCTATTTCAGCAAAGCCTCACCAGTATTGCTGACATTTATCTATATCTGCTGCCAGAGAATAACCTTTGTGAGTTATGAAAGGCTGTCCGAACCTGCCTGTTTAAATGTTGTAACACATAAGTTCATCATTAGCTCTCTAGGGACAAGGCTTAAAGGACCAATCTGTGAGCCAAATGTAAGTAAAAGGTGAGTCGTCCCCCCCAACAAGCAGTGTTAAAAAGAACAAGGCTTTTTTTTTTTTTTTTTGCACTGCATTCTCAGCTGAGGAGAGTGACAAGAAACCATTTATC
This sequence comes from Telmatherina bonti, assembly GCF_933228915.1. NCBI lineage: Eukaryota > Metazoa > Chordata > Actinopteri > Atheriniformes > Telmatherinidae > Telmatherina > Telmatherina bonti. The sequence goes on from NC_136615.1 coordinate 19,482,391, forward strand.
ACTGTTATTGCTGTTAAGGATCAGTACACAAATGTTTAAAAACCATCATAAATTCATGCAATAACCTGTTTATTTTGGCACCAAATAAATGGGTACACAGCTGTTTGGGTTCATAATACTCAGTAAGTGGGTGTGCTGAGGCTTTGTGAGGAGACATGCTTTGTCTTTTTGATTTAGATACATAATTCATCTCTGGGCCTTCAGGCGGTGCTATTTCACCCACCACCAATCAAAGACCCTCCAAATTTGTTCCCTCCACCTCCTCTTCAGTACTCTTCTACACATCACAGACATTCACAGCGAATTCCTATTTTCTCAAACTATACATCATAGTAAATATTTTAGAAAGCCATGAATGTTAACAGAACATTCCAGAGTTAGGTATTAATCCTAATCCATACCAACGTCTTCTTAAATGTTTGTCAATGCAAAAGAAAACTTGAAAAGCACTTGAAGGCACCACAGATATGAAATTCTTGGTGTGAGACTCTTAATCCATATGTGCTGGAAACAACCTTCCTAACTTTAATACAGTTTACAAATATGTCTATTATTTACAAAAAAAAAAGAAAAAAGAAAAAAAAAAAAAAAAAGGGAAGCATTAATCTCCTGGTCATGATGTGAGATTTAACATATTGTACATTTCTGGACCATATGACCATGTGCCCTTTAGGTCTCCATGTTCTTCAAATTAATCCAAATCACATGACCTTGGTCTTTTTGATTAATGACAGACACTGAGATACAGTATGCTCTGTGCACATTTTGTCACATTTCCTGACATGCTCATTAGTCATAAGTCACATGCTCTTGTTAGACATCATTAAATATGACAAGATTAGAGGATAAAGAGGTTCTGCAATAGTACGTAAGAGCATCCATTAACTGATTTTTTGCCTGATTTTTTTCCTAACTGTGTAAAAGGGATGTTATTAAATGTTCATAGATTGTAGCTGCATGCACATCAACATGGCCTTATCTGATCTTCATGGTGATTAAATATGAAAGCGAAGCAAACATTCAATTATATAAACTGAGTAACTTTATGATACATCTATAGGCGTCTTGTACATTTCAGTAAATATAAGCACTTGCAGCTGTGCCCCTGGCAGATGGGCAGTAAAACTTCTCATAAAACACTAAGCATACTATTAAATGTTTCACAGTTGTGTTGCTTAACCCCGCTAAGTGCAGTTCATTACTTGGTGGTCTCATTTCCATAGCAACCTCCAAACTGACCATTTGATGGTATAATTAGCATTTTGACCCAAGACATCACAGAACCATCTTTTTCATGCTTGTTTTAGTTTTGTGAATGCTTTGGACATTCCAGTGATTATGGAATTGTTTATCAATGTAGCATATGGGAACATATATGGAAGAAAGTGATGGCTTGGTTTTTAAGCTAGTGCATGAACCAGTTTAATTTTTGAACAAAAGCAAATCCTGGGTGACCAACCCTCATCATGTGGCGTTAGTCCTCTGCCTGTACCATGTCTGGCCTGGTTGGATGGCCCAGAAGCGACTGGGAAATGACTGAGGCCGAGTAGCAGCAGACTGGAGCTGCACACTCCAGTGCTTCTGCATGCTGAGGACAGCTGACACACGCTGGTATTAAGACATACACATCAACGGTCCAAAGTTACAGAGAGGGTAGGCTGTTCCAAAAACCTGCCTGTTCCCGCTACATGTCTCACCTGTCTCACATATTGGCAGCCAAGTCTGTTGGCAACATTCTCCATATGTGACCAAAAACAAAAGGATATGCAACTTTGAACATACATACGAGGGTGTGGGGCTGCAGACAAGAAGGCAAGGATGAAGACAAAATACCTTATCAGTAAGTCAGTTAGTTATGCTCTAACGCAACTGCTGTCCTGACCACATGTTCTGACCGCATGTATTGACCATATCTGTTGACCTGAAGTGCTGTTCGCATGGGGTTCACAGACTGTGTTGTCACACTGGAATAGATTAGAAGACAGCAGGCCTAACAGCTTGGTTTTGTGCTATCCTGCATGGCTGCCATCCCGCCTTGAGCACTGCAGATGCCACCTCACTAGTGGGTAGTGTGAATGTGCTGTGAAAGGCATTACTTCCCTGCCACCAGACTCCGGCTAGAATCAGTTTTAACACTTCACAGTAGTCTTTTATGGTGACCATAAAGTTTTATCATATTAGTCTGAATGATGGTGAGGCAGTTAAGGTTGAGAAGCAACAGGAATAAGTCATACATCTCTGACTGGACAGAGATTCACTGTGTTTAATTACATCACGGTTCAAACACCACAGAACAAGCTGTATGCAAAAGGCAGTGGACTATGTTTTTATTGTTCTAATAGCTGGTACACAAGCATTATAGCTCACCAGGGAATGTCTTATTGAGGAATTCACAGCTCAAGGTCTTTCAGGTTTACAGCATGCACAACAATAACCTGCAACAAACAAACAGGTCTGACATGGAAACCAGCGTTCTGCTCCTTTGATACGCCCTCGCGGGAGTCTGGGTCTTTGCACGTACGACTGCTAAAAATGCCTTAGCTGTGTGGGTCACCTTCAGTGGCTCGCCCGGGTTTTTACCTGCACTCCACTCATGAACATGAAATCCATCACCTGGCACCGCGATGGTAATGGACTCATTTTTTTCTGGCTGCTGGTTGTCGGGCAGATTCACGAGGGACACAGGTGGAGTTCCTGTGCAGTGAATAATCGACCTTGTGCCAGGGGGGAACGTTGAGGTCATTGTTGCCAATGACAAAGAGGACACCTTAGAGTCTGGACCTACAATGTCTTTGTGAACGGGATGGGGACACATGAGGGCATGAGGCAATGAGACTGAAGGGTAGAGCTGGACCATTAAAGTTTGTGAGAGGGAAGAAAGAGGCGGCAGAAAGCCGAGAAAACAAAGGAAAGTGGTGGGTACTTGAAGGAAAACAAGAACTAGGTGAAAAGATTTAAAGAAAATAAAAAACCTGTCCAAGAAAGACGACCCAGTATGAAAGCCAGATTTGTTTTGGCTTATTTATACATATTATTTTTACTGTCAACTGCCTGCAAAGTATGTTAGATCCGTCGTTATTGTGAGCAATTAAAATTTGTGATGTCTGCATTTATACCAACAGAAGGCCGCATCACTTGCCAAGCAGCGTTACTTCCTGAATACCATCAGTAAATAAACAAACAAATTTTCATCCATCATTTATTTTATCTGGCACATTACTAAGCAGAGTTAAACAGGTCTCTGCTGGGGTGGGGTTGGGGGGGGGGGGGGGGGGGGGGGGGGGTGGGGGAACACACTCATCTGTAGTCATTCCTTTTTAACCACCAATTTTAAAACTTAGAAGTGTAATTTTCTGTCACCATGTTGAAAGCAGTATGCAGAGTAAAGACAAAATGGAAAAAAACACAATTATCATGGCAATCCTCAAAAATGGAGAGTCAACAGTCCTATTTTCCCAGAGGCGGATATTATACTTGTGTATATTAGTGTATATGTCCTTGCAGCGTATTGGCCCACAGGGCATAGGGTCTTTGCATTTACACATGTGATGTTTAGGCTTCAGAAAAAAGAAATCTGTGCACGGCAGAAGAAGCTGGCAGACCATCTGAAAATGATTTCAGAGCTGTGGTGGTGTCCTTATGTTCCTTTACCATCCCGACATGCTTCATCTTTTTAAATATATATTCCTTTCTGTTTTTAGGGGGGTCGGGGTTTATGATTTTCATTCTAAAAATAAATCATAATTTTGAGTTTAATATAGATAAATCCCTACGACTTCCATACTCAAAACAAAAACATAAAATGCAGGGGCAGAGGGATGTTTATTTATCATTTGTAATATAGAAACATCTTAAATGTGACAGAATGATATTTCACTTTGATGTTTTGTCTGATCTTTCGCCAAGCAACGGCGCTCACTCAGTTTTTGCTTTTTAGTGCAGCGTTTAATGTGATGAGTGATAAACACAGAGCCAAACAGCTAGTTATTTTTTCCGATCTTTGTGCTGCAGCCAGGCTCCCTGCTTCTCTTTGTGGTTTCCACATAACGCTTTTTGATTTTCTGCTTTTAGATGCATCAGTGCCTGCAAGCAGAGATGCACAATGACACAAGCAAATCAATGGTATTGCCTGGTCAAGGCTGTGAAGTCAAACACAAGCAGTGAATGTCAGCAGAAATCCAGAACAATGCATGCAAAGTTTACCATTTTGATGGAACTACCGTAGTTTACTATATCTCCATTTATTATAATGGCAAAAAAACAAACAAACAAAAAAAAAAAATTGGGAACATAATTAATCATGGGAAAATGGGAAAGTTAGTTTTTGGGAAATTTAACCAGGTTGCTGTGGACTTCAACAGAACATCCAGATTATCCACCACTGTATGCAAAACACTTGGCGACTGTGATATTGAAACAACATCTCATTTTGAGTCACGGGTTTAAGAATATTTGTCGAAGTATCATTTTATCTGTGGAGACACCTTTTGCCCACTCTGTGAACAGCTCAGATGCTTCAGAGTGCCATTTAGCTACTGTGAGTAGCTAAAAGGGCTACAGGGAAAAAACAGGACCTGTTCATAATGATGGCAATATTCTAAATATTACTTGAGCACAGAATTGCCCTTCTTGATTTAAGACCCACAATAAAACTTATGATTAATTGCACTCCAAACCTGTCCAGGCTGTACGTAGTGTATGACTATTAATCAGTCTAAGAGCCAAATAAAGAGCTTCTCTGCCTTGTTAATGTACACCTTCTGCTGGAGCTCTCAGAGGTATTATAGCTAAGCTAATTTGTTGTAATCTAGGTCTAAACTTTCTTCTGCGTTGCTTGTTGTATTTTATTTGTGGCTTTCTTTTTGCCTTTAAGTTAGTTTATGATTCCAATGCAAGGTTTTTTTCTTCTATTTAAGTGTGATGTGTTTTCCAGTTGTGGGTATATGAAACTACTCAGGTTCACAATTTTCTCTCCATAAGAAACAAATCTTGTGTCCGTGTATTAAAAGAAGACAGGTGCTAGACATGATAATGAAGTGCTGTTGGGTCACCGAACCTCAGAGGGAGACAATGTTACTGATCTTAAAGCCAAGGAAAAGTGGTCTCCTTTGAACAGCAGCTGCTTTATTTGAAGTGAAGCTCAGGTGAAATCTTTCAGGTTTAAGGGAAAGTTTGCTGAAAGTAAATTGTTAAGACAATCTCTTTGTTCAGAATGTACCAATAATATCTGTTCATAATCAAAACAAAGGTCATTAAATACAGGTTAATAATTACGTATTCATGTGAAGTCTCATAGGAGTTCCTTCTTCGAACTTTGGAGCTCCGATGTTTCAGTCAGCGCTACTCATTAAATATGTGACAGGGGGAATGGAACCTATAACCTTTGAAAAACTAATGTTGGGAGCTATAAAAGCAGGAGTATATCACATATTCAATTTATTCTCTTTGACAACAGTCTCTTAAGGTCTCATTAAGGCAATTTACTACAACAAGGAAGTGTTTCCCCCCCCCCCCCCCCCCCCCCTAAAAACATTAATATTGTTTCTTTTTATTTCTATGTCAAAAGACAGCCGCATAAACAACACTTGATCTTAAAACCTCAAGCAAGCAATTTGAAAATGAAAATCAGCCTTAAGTCTTTTTTTTCCTTGAAATACTTGCCTACTTTGCATTTATTTAAAACTGTTTTATCATTTTATTGCATCTTTATTTATTATTGCATGTTTCATGACAAACTAAAATAGTGGATTAATTTATCACCTCAATTATTTAGCTAGGCGGAGTGGTCCTTTCTTATTAAATTCATGTGTTGCCATGCAACCCATTAGAAAATGTGATTATTTTCAATAAAACTGTATCAATGTACATTTCATACTAATTAGTAATTAAGAAAACAATAAAAACAAACAAACAAACAAACAGTATATGAACTGGTTCAGTTTAGCTTCACCCAGGATCGGCTGTCAATTACAGTTATGTCAAACAAATTAAAAAGAAAACATATAAAAAAAAAAATGATAGTGTCTTTATTATTAACATTCAATATACTGATTCTGTCCAACTCTGAATTTCCAATACCAATATCAACCAATACCAATAGTTTTGTTGTGCAAAACAAACAAAAATATCTAGCAAACTATAAATGACATCTCTTAGGTTTTGTCATTTTGAGTTTGAGGAGACTTGGCTGAAAGTTTTGATATACAATATGTGCATGTTGTGTAAAGGTGTGTAAAGGAAAAACTGATACTGATCATTTCCAATATTGCATTTTAATGTTGATTACAGTTGATATTGGCATGCCCATAGTATCGTCCATCTGTAGCTGGTATATACATTTAACTTGCTTGGTCCACCAACCCTATTCAAAATGGAAAAACGCAAAAACTGTCAAAAGGTCTTCAGAACTGATGCAAAAATGCTGAAAAATTTGCTAATAGCTAAGTTTGTCAAACCAGCTAGCTAACTTTAGCTTGCTATTCAACCAAACAATGAAGTTTGAGTCTCATGTGAGCCATTACCATCAAATAACCTCATTTTTTTTACTTCAGTATCATATGGTTTATCAGGGTTAGGGAAAAAAATGACCATGTGTAAATACTTGCTTTCATGAAGGAAATAAAAAAAAAAAAAAAAGATAAAACTGTGTTGGACTGGCAACTCCTTACACTCTGTGCTCTTTCTTACATGTGTTTGTAATTTGAAGAAGACCTTGTGAGTATTGAGAATGGACAAATAGAGATTAACATTAAAAAAATCAGGTAATTATCTAATCATTTTTTGAGTTGTACATCTATTTTATTCACACAAAGTAACAGCTCGACTTTGCTTTCAAAAGCATTTCCAAGAAGTAGTCATTTCAGGAAACAGAATCTTGTCCATGAACGCTGCCATTGTAAGCACAGGTTTCAAGTTTTGGAGTAAACAGTAAAAGATCAATTGTTTTTGTGTTTTATATGTCTGCATCAAGCCCCAGTTTCCAGTTTCAGCCTGTTCTAAACTGCTTTATAGCAATCTTTATTACAGTTAATACTCCTCCAGTCCACAGTTTTCTGCATGATAACCAAACCCCATATGCACAGATGTGTTGCGCCTCACTAGTTGGTTCTTATTATGTGTGAAGCTGCCAGAGAGACCCCACACTGCGAAGCCCCATCTCAGCTCTCCACTTCCACTGAGCCACCAGCTGTACAAATGAGTGAAGCAGTCTCTTCACAATGATTCTGCCAGTGCAGTCCTTATAGTAATGAAATCTTTTTTAAGAGGAAGATGCTGAGCTGCTGCTCTGTGGATATGCAGCTCATACAGGACAAACAGAACTGGCACACAGTAAACTGGCCTGATCCTGGCTGCAGCTTTATCACGTTTGACCACAAAAGCCGATTAATGGATTTCACCCCAGTCTGGAAGAGCCGGGAGAGCACGGCCGTCTTAGCCTCGCTCCCCAAAGAACTTTCTGGAGGAATTTAAAGACTCAGCACTCAGGGTAGGAATGGAAACATGTGTAGCATCAGAGACAACTGTGACTGGGGGAAATAAATCATTTAAACCAGAATGTTATTTATTGAACTGTAGAAATGGCTTATAGGGCTTGTTAGAGACGATCAGTTACACTGAACGTCATATTTACCTCTCGTGGGGTCAGTTAAATTCATTTTAATACCATATCATACAGTTCTTCAGTAATAATATACTTGGTCATGCATGGGTTTCATCTCACATATTCTAAGCCCCTCCTTGCATTTTGTGTGTAGACTTCTCACACACACACACTCTTTACTAAACTTGCTCAAGCTGTTCTTTTGACCATCATTATGGATAGCATTGGAAATTTCAGTGAAATGATGCCTAGCAGAAGTTTTGAAACAGTTCAAGCAAATCTATATTGATTTGCATCTGTCTAGTAAAACAATGCTGAGTTTTAGTTTAAATCTAAATCTAAATATACACACATAAATGGTGTGACTGTTGTGGACTAAAAACCTCAATTAAAAAAAAAAAAAAATGCATGATGTATATTCCTCTCCATTTATTGCAATTTTCAGCTTTTGATAAAATTGTGGGTGTTGGTGGTAATCTTTAAGCTTCAATGTGGTTCCATCGCTCTAAAATTCAATCCAGTTGTGTTTGTTCGGTTTACTGGGGTGAGCTGAAAGTTGGAATAGTTATTGAGCTGTGCTTCTGTAATGAAAGCCTTATCTTCTGTTGGACTCAGACCAGCATGGCCTGTCTGTCTGCATGAACATGATTGTCAAAACAACAACAGAAAAGACGTTTGTAGTTAATATCCGGAAATGCAGATCTGAGAAGAGCTGTGTTCTCTGTGACGCCCTCTCATCCATACTGTGCATAATCTGTTGATAACAAAAATAACACATTATTCATGAATGAACTTTTGGGTTGTATTGTTTGCTATGTGCAACACCAGACCTGTGTCTGCCCTACAGATTATGGTTGTAATTAAAAAAGATTATTTTCTGACTTTCCACAGCTGTATTCCCATCTGCTTGGCCTCCTCAGGGGGATTCAACGAATAAATGATGAAAAAAAAAAAAATACAAGAAAGGAACACTGCTTTTTCAAACAGGAGACATGTAGCCCATCAGAATACAGCTTTCACTGTAAAAATGTTTTCATAGAAATTTTATATTAATTGCAATAATCCTGTTTTCAAACCTGTTTATATTAAAAATAATATGATAATATATTATGTCTTGTTTCAGGTTAAATAAGCATTTCATTCATAACGATTCACTTTTCCCTTTCTGTTCTTTTGCAGAATATTTTCATTTTATTAATGTAATTTCTTCACCGCTCTTGTTTGCCTGATTAGAAATGGGATGTCATTACTGTGGTATTAAGTTAATGGTTATTAAAAAAAGCATAATTTGTTTTCAAGTTTGCATTTGTTCCATATACCAGTAAGTATATCTGTTTGTGTGTCTTTTCCTTTTAGAGCCCATAGTTTGGACAACTTAATTCATTAATCAGTATGTCATCATGTTGTAAAAGAAATTAAGTGTGTGTGAATATGTGTGAGTGTGTGTGTGTTTGGGTGCAGTAAAATGGTACACAAACTCTGGAGCCAAAAACATACACACTGTGCCTAAAATTTATCATCCATTGAGTCACAAAGGTCGGTACTTTTAAAGCTTTCTTCTGTTAACGAATCACCCTTCTGTTGGGAAATAAAAAAACAAAACAAACAAACAAACACAAAAATTCAGATAATAAAAAGATTTTGTGGATGTATTGAGGTAATTTGGCAGATTTGTAAGTGTTTATTTAATGTGAGTGTTATGTATGTCAAGCCCCCCACATTCCACTCTTTTTAAGAGATTATTGATTGGTTAATACTTTAACAGAGCTCTGTTTGGCCTCACTTTAAATGCATTATTATATTGCCCATTTTATATTTTGCCATCAAATGGAGATAAAACGTTTTGCTGTGACTATTACCAGCATCATTGCAGGGAAATTCAAGCATTCAGCATTGTGAGGTCTAACTTCAGCCTTGTCTTTTGTTTTACATACAAACCAATGTCACATTGTTGGCTTTTTTTATTTTTATTTTTATTTTTTTTTTATTTTTTAAATGAAATGATAAGGTCTGAACATGAATTACATATTATTTTGGAAAAACACCTGCATTAGTATTCAGTACCCTCTGTACTGGAAGGGAAGAAAAGACACAACATGTTTAAAACATACATAATATATGTATGGAAATATACAAACACGCAGAAGTCGAGTGACCACTGTTCTCTCATGATAATGACATAATTTATCTTGTTAAAATAACTTTTTCTTCTGATAAAGGGATAATTTAGCTGGGTAACTTGAGAAAACAAAGATTTCTGGAGCTAAGAGCTGCCCATCACAGAGCCAACTCAGAGAGACAAACATTCAGTCAGACTCACACTCAGTCCCAGTGAGAATACCGGAGTATCACCCTCACATCATGTTGCCTGTGGGAGGAAGAGCCGATACGGAGGAACTCCACACAGGTTCCTCCAGGAAACTACTTGTTATTAATATGTGAGAATCATACAAATAAGAAAAATTTGATATGTACATTAATAATTTGTACTGGACTTTATTGAGGTTGTTTGTGGTTTACTTGAAGCAGTGCTGGTTTCCAGTATAACTGCTGCAAGAATCAATGATCTGCAACAGCTCCTTTGTGTGTTGGATGCAGCAGTCTGTCGCTGAAGGAGCTTTGCAGAGCTGTCGGTGTTCGCGGGAAGTCTGGGGCAGCGTGCAGGCGTAATGCTAACCATCATCTTTCCAAATACCTAAAGTTTCATCCCAATGAAGCGCTGTTCTGCACTGGGATGCCTCAATACAGCCAAGCCAGCAAGAAACACAAGCTGACATCAGATCGCAGAGCATCCATCACTGATCAATACATCTGAGTTTGCTTTATCAAGGCTGAAAATGCAACGTATCTCAGTATAAAGTTTTAGGAATCTATCATTGATAGAAATGTATTTATAGGCCTACACTATGACTGTAGCCCCTCCCCAGCAGCCATGGGGTCTATATGGATCAATGAATCCAGGTTTAACACAGTAACCACTTACTTTGACACCTCCTTAATCATCTTGTTATTTTGAGAAAACGGTTTGTGACCTTGAGATAATAATTTAAAAAAAATTTTAACAGTTGAGCCAAGCTGCTCTTTTCTGTAAAAAACATACAACTGCCAAATACATCATTTCAGTGTTCCTCCTTTAAGCCCTATGTACTTCTTGTACACATCCTTCATCATCATCCTCGGATCAACAAAAACCTTTAATGTACTTTTTCTTCTGGTAGAAGAAAGGAACTTTTCCTTTTAGGCAAGGAAAAGTATGACGGATTCATCTGGAAAGAAAAGGCAGTAAAGTTTTGTGGTTTATTCTTTTAGTATGTGAACGTGCAAGTGTGAACCCATACAGGGGTTTTACAGGAGGCACTGCAGCCCCTGTAAATGTCAGTCATGCAAACAGCAGCTCTTAATGTTAGTTGTTGATGAAGCAATGGAATAAAAGAAAAGGTTAAGCGACTTTTAAGTTTAATTGTGATGGTTTAAAATGGGATTTTGCATCATTTACTAACATTTCGTCATTGTGCCTCTCCGAGACTCCCATCAGAGGTGTGAATGCAAAAAGACTCTAACTTATGTTCTTTGGTGAACTTCCTACACCTCTGTTACCAAACTTTGCAGTCCAAATAGTACATTCAAGTCAGAATATTTCCAAGTGTGGAGACTAATTGACTCTTGCTTCTCATACCAGGCCGACTGTCAGCATTAGAAATGGGAAGCTTCAGGAGGTACACGGCTGCTTCAGCAGAAAATTCCATGTCTTCTCCCATGAAAACCTGTGAAGAAGGAAACAGTCTTTGTCAAATAGTGTTTTTAAATTGTAAAATGCTGTGTCTTGTATTTTTTCTTGTATTTTTATTCTTGTATTTCAATCGGATGTTGTGTGGTATTCATACTTTTCCATTTGTAATTTGCAGCTGAATCCATTGTGCAATGATGCCACATAACGCACCTAGAATAATCACAAATTTTCTGTCATGTCCAGGACTCCTCTGAGCATATCATTGACAAGGAAAACAAAAGCATCTGTTATTGTAGTAAATTGTGCTAACTTATATCTGAAAATAACCACAAAAAGCAATAAATGAATCTGAAAAATGCAGAGAAATGATTTTGCCCGGAGAGAAAGTTGGTGCATAAAAGTAACAGACAGAGAGGTGAGTGCATTTATCCTTATTCTGAAGTTATCGAACATTTCTAAAGTCTAATTCAAAATCTTTTTATGTTTCTGTGGAGGTGAAGTGGTGATAATGCCACACACTTTCAAAGACTTCACACTGCTGCTGATGCAACGCAAAGTTCATCAAAGTCAGCAGATCTACAAGCACAACAGTCACAAAAGTAAAGTCTCCCTGCTGAGCCAAATGTACTCTTATCCTCTCTGCGAGCTACCGAGCTGTGAGCGTCTCCCAGAAAGTTTTAGTGTACAGCCCTGGTAGCAGTACATAAATTAGCAGCAGATTGCAGCGTTCACTTTAGAATATTATGCAGAGGAGGCGTCACGGGTTGTCTCTATCGCCACTGCAGCAACATTACTGTGATTAATGCTGCGTCTCGCCCATCCCAGAGAATAAAAGTCCTGAAACTGCCTCTTGTCCTTCTGCTAATGCACCAGCCAGTTTGACCTAATTGTGGCACATCTAAAGCTTGAAAGCTACTGACTGAGACAGTTATTAACTATCCCATTTCCCTGTCACAAACTCACGACTGCATCAGAGCATTCAATGTTTAATACTTCTATAAATTTGCCAGCTTGTGTCCTGCACAGTAACAGGCTGAACCGACAATGTTTCTACCTGTGACATACAACCAGCCCTCTCCTTCCTCCCTTTGTCTGGTGCAGAGAGGGGTGCAGTACATCTAGGGAGCGACATGCAGGAACTGCTGTTTTATGGCCGGAGTCATAATAAGCAAAGTCACTGAGTTATTAAAGACTGGGAACATGCACAGACTTACCAAGGAGTTTGGAAATGAAATATTCCACTCAAACATAGCAGCTCTGGTCCAGCTATGTCAAGTGCCTGATCAAAATGCATTTGGACTTCAGTTTAAAACAGACATTTCCCCTTTTTTTTTTTTTTTTTTTGCTTTTCTGTTTCTATTTATGTCAAAATTCTTGTATGTCTAATCATTTCAGACACAAGTAAATGAATTTATGTGCATGTGTAAACCTCAAGGTGGCACCCCTGCCACTGCTTACTCCCCACTGAGATCATCTTATAAATCATCATACTGTATCTCCATCTGTCCATGCAGACAATCTAACAGGCCTCAGACACTTTGGTCAAGCATAGCCAAAATCTATCATTTTAGTTGTTTTATAACTTCACTTTACATTGTGTCAAGTTAAGTGGCAAGTGTATCATTTTAGTGAAACTTCCTTCCTCACATCCTTTGCTCTCCTTAACATCACACTCCAGGCCAAACACATGGCAGGTCTCAGTCTGTGCCCAAATGCAGCCCAGCTGCTTCGTGTCTCCTGCACGGTTGTAAGAGGTTAATGAAAGGGTCCAGGTCCCTTGATGAAACGATACAACCTGCGCTGAGGCCTGTTTGAATTAGCTCATGTACTACCTTAAACAGGCCTGGTCGCCAGATATGTTTTTTCGTCTAATGAGGAAACGTCTACAAGATATTTATGTGGTAGTTGAGGAACTGAAAATTGCCCTGTTTTTATTTAAAGTGTATGATTTGTGCAAGCTCAACAAAGACCACTTGATATCTTCTGTTCTGGCAAACAGCCTTTTATCAATATTTAGAATGATGAAAAGCACCTGTTTGATTACATTAAACATAAGCATGCTATCATCCAGATGTTTAAAGTGGATATATAGTAAATTCTTCCTGTTTTTCTGTTGTTTTTTTCTCCATCCAACAGGATGTGTAACGTCAGTGACTGCACAACCAGTCTGATGCAAAGGGTGACAGATCAATAAATTCACTCCAAGAAATCTCACACTTTTTTCCAGGAAATCCAAGCTGGTCTCTCATCTCAATATTCAATAGGGTCACACTGCCAAGAAACAAGAACACACAATGTGCCATCTGGTAAATCACAGTCCTCTCATCAACCCTGTCCAATCTGGAGTCCCTCTCAAGAGAGACAAAAAAAATAAATGAATAAATACAGAAACATTTCTCAGAAGAGAGACGTCAGTGCGTGAGGTGACCAGGGACAGGGATCCTAAATTGAAACTGACGATGAAAAACTAGATAAATGGAACAATACTTTCAGGAAAATCTATAACTCGTGGTTATCTTTTTGTTTGAATTCAAGCTGCCAAATTCACTCTTAGGTAACAAGAAGAAAAGAAAAGGAAAAAAAAAAAAAAAAAAAGCTCCAGAAGATGAAGCCAATATTCATGCAGGAGACATGGCATTTGCTGATGAGCAAAACGGGCCAATTGCAGCCATGCTTGGCTTCACTCCAATTCTCAAAAATCTAAACAGTTTGTGTGTGAGCGCTCATATCTGTCTATCTCTGCATTTGCTGGCCTCCATCCTGGATTCTGCTGTTAATATTTTAAAGGTTGGAAGATTTAAACATGACCCATAACTGAATGCAAAATGCCCAGGAATCATGCTTCTCAAGCCAGTCTTTGACAACTGAGCAGGAGGACAAATGAGGGAAGGTAGTGGTGTTGGGGTGGGGGTGGGGGGGCATCAACAGACTGGAAAAAAAAGTGGGAGTACGGTACATGCAACTGATTTACATTTAGAGCATTTAATTGCCTTCTTCTGAGTCTTTTTATTGGAATTTTATACCTGTTTATGCTTCAAGCTCCATATGTTCTTGTAGGTTTTGAAATTCACTTCTCAGCTGTCAGTCATACTGACCGCTAGAAAGACAGATGACAGCTGCTGTGGTGACCAGAGGCCTCATGGTAATAACATGTCTTTTTCTAAAATATGTTGAGTCGTTATTAATATTGTTGGAGTTAAATCTAAAGTAACAGAATCTTCTAAAAGAAAGAAAAGCCGTAAAAATACATATATTTTACCTTTTTCTAAACATTGTCAACTGAGCCACCATGTCACAGTAGTCACAAAATACCATCTTCTCATCATTTTTTTTAATATAACATTTCCAAGGTCAGCACAGCATTTAGGAGTCTACAATTAAAACAACACAATTCTTTGAATTGTCTGTTTTCAAAATCATTTCTGGCCTCATTAAAAGACAAACAACTGCTATGAGTCTTATTGACTGTTTTGTTTGGCAGGGGAAGCATCTTTGAAGGTTGTAGATGCAGTACAGACATTTTCACAATCTGCTTGGTTTATTTCCATTTGGTGATGGTGTGCTCTGCTCCTGGTATTACACAAAGGCAAAAGAGGATTTTTTAACTCTGCTGGACATTAATTATGTATGACCAAGAGACTACATCTCAGCTCTGTCATACTTATTAAGAAACCCTATATTTTGATCATTTGATTACATTTGCCTTTATTGCATAAAGGCCTAATTATCTCTGCTGTGGCCTCAGGGTTTTCAGCTCAGTGAACACAGGGATCAATGTGTGAAACTCCATAAACATAGAACACACAGTGAACCATGTGTGAGATTACTTTAAACTTCAGCTGAAACTCATTGTTAGGGGAAGCCCTGATTTTCAGACTTGAAATCTGTCTAAGTGTTCAGACATATTACTGTATATCTTACAAAAGTGGTGTTAAAAGATTGAAGACTAACAAACCTCTCCACCTGAACCCGAGTTTCTCTCACTGCAAACAACATCAAAGATGCACAAGCTGATCGGAGAGCTGTAGAGATAATGAATACTACTTTTTAAAAAGAAATTCAAGTTGAACATAACCAAAATGATGTCACCCTCCAGGTGGTTTGAAGGCTGTTGTCAGCCTTTTTAGCCCCACCATCTCAGTCTAAAGAGATCTGGACTTGAGGGAAAGCTGTTGTGATATCAGCTTACGAGCACGAGGTAATGAGCTTGCTCAGCAAGATGCAGCAGTAATACAACTATCATTGATTAAATGCAAAGTAACAAAATGCTCCAAATGCAAATGACAGAAAAATGTTATGAAATGAAATCACACACATTCTGTAACTTGAAATGATTATTAAATAGTTTCCTGGGATTGATCTGAACAGTCTTTTCTTGCTAAGATGTGTTGGTAACAGAGTGAAATGACCCATGCATATCCAGACGGCAGCCATCATGAGATCTGGTTAAATGCTAACATTAGGAACGTCAATCCTTCTTTCCTTATCACATTCAGCAGAGGGTTCACTGGACCATCCTTTATGAAGGGAAAGATGATAATGCCTTCAAAGGATTTCTTGTTGCAGAAATGGAAAATCTAGCAAAATATGGGTAAATTATTTCTTTTCATTTGTCAATTTTCTGCACCTGCTATGCACCTCCAGAGCCGTGGGTGGTTGGAGCCTATCCCAGACAAGATAGGACAAAAGGTGGGGCAATACTGAGTATAAGTTGCCAACTCAGCTCAAGGCTAACACAGAGAGACATTCATACTGTAACTCATACCTATGGCTTTATTTAGAAGAGCTAATTAAGCTGAAGGTCACTGGAACACAATGCTGCCCGAGGAAAAAGTCACTCCTTTTGAGAAGGGGGATTTTTATTTTTGTTCAATGTAAAATGCCTTGAGATTGATTTTTTTTTCTTATAATAACATAATGAAAATGAAAGAGTTACTTGTCAAGAATTATCTGGTAATTGTTACTCATAGTTTTGTTGTCTCAACCCTACTGTGGTGATAAATATGTACTCACACCCTGCATTCAGTGGCAGCTTAAGTACAAGGCTGAAATGTCCACCCACCATTTTTCTTTCTCAATTAAACCTGTGCTCTCTCAGTTAAAACAAAAGGAGAAAAGATGCATTTTCATCAGCCGGAATTTATGGTCTGCCCTTAATGTATGTCATGACTGATGTTTCTAAATGCAGGCAGCTACAACAGCACGAAGGGCTGGCTTGCTGACTTTGGAGTTGGTTGTACATGTTGAGTGACACAGAGCAGATGAAGAGAAAATGTGACTGAGCAGTGTTTCCTCAAGGAACTAACATCAAAGCCTCGCCAACAGGAAACGCAGTTAATCTCCCTTGTCTTCCACCCCACTGGGATACTCGAAGCACAATGAGGAAAAATGGGCCAAGTGCAATAAACATGCATGTGCACAAACAAAAGTGCACATGCATGTTCCAGTGGAAGAAAAACCAGCGTGCATTTTTAGTCATAAATGTGACTTACATACTACTGTTTACTTTTTCTTTTGGCATTTCTTCTTCAAAATGTTTGCGAGAGTCCTCTGAGATTACCAGCCAGCCCTTGTGGAATGTGAACTGGAACGGTGAGGAGGAAGTATAAATTTCGCCTTCCATATATCAGAGTTGTATCTGGCCATAACACAGTTCTCAACACCACACTGAGGAGATAGAGTAAGGGACCCAGCCCAACTTAATGGCCTTCTTCCCCTGAAAGGAAGCTATAATTAAAGTTAAGTGAGCAGATGCTGAAAGAAAAGCATTTTTTTTTTTTTTTTTGCGATAATAAATGTGGTTTTGAATTTAACACCTCAGATAGTGGAACACTGTCTGAATGCCCCCGAGGCCCCTGCCACTTCTACAGTATGCCATAATGCTGTGAAGTGCGGTGACAACACCCTCCTCCACTTCCACTCAGCTCTGCTCTCCTCCCAGCCCGCTGGCTAAGGTTGAAACCCTTATGCTTCAGAGGGGATTAGATTACTGCACTTAAGTGTAGCAACAATGCTGATGAAACTGAGACCACTAATGTTTGCATTGTACCTACAAGGCAGCAAACCTCAGCCGTAGGAAGAAGTGTGGAAATAAAAGGAGGTTTAAGACTACTTTATGGCTGTTGTCTTCAAGAGCTTCAAATGAAAAGTTGGTGATTTGCAGTCTTTGCAAGCATCCATTTGTTTGTACTTTAATCATTTTGTTTTTGTAGTTTCAAGCTTTATTCTTTAAAAAAAAAAAAAAAAGGTTGGCAAATGAAAGGTTGTCAGACTCATGTTAAACTATGACAGCCGTCATTATAAAAGGAACAAAAAATGCATTACACCAATCATACGATACAATCAGCATACGAACAGAAATTCATGCCAGGAAGTGCCTAACACATGTTTGTGTGTTTTTATAGTGTTTTCACAGTAGTATTCATACTAGTATAAAGTTTGTATTTCACCTGCCTTTATATATATATATTGATAGGTTATGAAGATAAATTATATGAAGGATTTCAGTAAAATCCTTCCTGTGTACATATTTAGTCTCGTACTATCACAAGCACAGGACTAAGATTTATATTTAGTTGTCTTTTATAAAGCTGCTGATTTTTACTGTTTTTAATTGAGGTTCAACCTAAGAGTAAGGAGGCCCTGCAGGAATTGGAAAGGGTGGACCCCCTGCTGTAACCCTACTGTAACCCGGAGCCGAAACAGAGCAGGGGTCCTGGGATATCACCCGCCCCCTGCCCTGAAGGAACCCCTACCAGATCCTCTCTCCCCTGTCGGTAAGCCCGAAGTGAAGCCTGACTGAAAGTCTCAGCTCCTTCACACAGCTCATCTCAGCAGGGGTGTGCTGAAAAGCACACGGGACTCCAATCTGCTGCAGAGGAGCAACAAATCTGGAATGAAGGCTCTCTTTTGTTTTCCCATATAAAAAGACTTCAAATGTCTGCTTTCTACTCTCGGGGCAATAGGATTGATAAGATTAGCATCTATATTAGATGTTCATTTTAAATCCAGTTTCTGTTATTTAGCATTTTTGCTCATTGTTGTTAAACGTGTCTCACACTTTTCCACAGACGAAATTTGTCTTGAACATTATTTGTTGTTATAAAATGTTGTTGTGCTCTTTGTGCAAATGCAATTTGAGAGCATTTGCCTTTTATCTTTTAATTCAGTCAAAGCCCAGTGGGATTCATAGCTGTGCATTAAATAATGTAAAGCAGGTGTAGTGGAGCAAGAAGGTTTCAGACTCAGTGCAAGATACAGGATACAGAATTTTATTTTTAGTTAATGGTTGGTTTCTTTGTAATGAATGAGATTACACAAACAGCTTGCAGACTATGCAACAGAAACCTGAGGCTTGTCTCCAATATTCATTTAAATCATTACTGTCCGAAATCGGGACAGCGAGGGCATTAGGAGCTGAGTAATGTAATGCACACTGACTCAATTTGTTCGTTTTTCTAGTGGAAATGTGTGATCAAACAGAATCGGATACATGCATACATTTTTTTGATTTATCTTTTTTTTTTTTCCCTGCTTGGTTTGCACATTGTTTCCCTCTGGCAATAACCTAATAATGAGACAAGCAGGTCACTCCCAGTAAAGGATGCTTACCATGCGACTCCACACGAACAGACCGTTGCTTTCTACCCCTCTTTTGTGCTCATTGGGCACACTTTCACAACATGCTTGTGCTGAAACAATTTTCAACTTTCTTTACTCAGTTCTTTAAGCTAATTCTTGACCTCTATGGCATCCACAGTCAGCCAGCTGTTCTTCGATTGATTGAATCTTGTGCTGGCATGCCTACAGTGCCGCAGTAAAAGGACAGTACTTTATGCAACTATAGGATAAAAAAAAATCCTTTCCTCAAATCCCTCACCCTTTCCTTTGTATGAACATGTCCCCCATGCTCGTGCAGATCGGATGGTGTGTGCATTAAAGGGACGTGCACTGAGTAATGGGGTAGGATTGGAGTTTGACACACTGACCCCACCCATCAGTGCTGCTTGCCACTGGCAACCTCACAGGATGCTCTCTGGGAAATGTCTCTATTGCTTATTGGAATTTCTTTGATGAGCCCGAGTTTCAAGTTACAGAAAAACCCAATCTGTGCTTTCCACCAGACCAGAGAAGACCCTGTCATCTGCGTCTGAACATCATGGGAGTGAAGACAAGAGATTTCAAAGTTGTGTTTTGGCAACATATCCTTAATTATTCAGCTCTCTCTTTTGTTGGTATTCCTTTTCTACTACAAGGCAGTTCACTTATGCAGTCAGGAAGTAGTTCATAAGTGGAGCACTGTTTGTCTTAGATGTTTAGATGAAGTGCTGTGGCCCCTTATGCCGCTCTTTAAAAAACGACTGCTTCTTATGCAGCATCATAAGACGGGAATGTGAAAGGCTGTAATGGATTCCTGTGTGAGCCTTCATTAGATGTCATACGATGTGTTTACAGTAGCTTTCCCAGTCCGACTGCATTACCACAACCTGGAGTTGCTTTCCCCCCTCAAGCGTCCATAAATCATCGTTAACAGACAGACGCGACATCCTGCTCATACATCACCGCGCAGGCCTTTACTCATCGGCAATTCAAACGCTGTATGTACAAACATCCCTGGCTGTGTCATGTCAGTTCAAAACATAGCTGAAACTAACACTCGAACAAAGAACAACAGGGCTCTCTTTCAGGCGACTGAGATAAAAGCATGCTAGAGTAAGTGGAGAGCTCTTTCGCCTTGGAACATTATGCCACTCTTTTTCCTGCTGTCTAGCAGGAATTTGAATTTTTACACAATTGTGCCAAAAAGTGAGGGTTAAGCAAAGCTGAATTAGGCTTCTGTGAAAGTATTAATTAGTTGTTGTTGAATGAGCTGGGACAGAAGATTAAAGCTAATTTCCCTTGTCTTTGAAATCTATTTATTCAGCATTTAAGGCTGTAATTATAAACAAGCATCTTAGAAAGCGCTCTCTAGTGTTTCCCATTGTGCTATAATTCACAAATGGTTTTCATTCTTAACACGCTCCGGTGAAATTTTCTAACAATCTGAACCGAAAGCATTGAAAATGTTTGACAGCTTTATGGACTTTCAGGTTATTAAAGACATTAAAAATAAACTTTAAGTATCAGGGCTACATTTTGCCTCCTTCCTTATTACATCCAAATATTGGTTGGCAGCCATCTGGCAGTCAGAGTGCGGCTGCCGTTTTGCCAAGACTGTGACTGCGATTTCAAGTACAACAACAAAAACAAAAGACTTTAACGCCAAATATACCAACTGCTAAAACCATCAGTGATATGTACTTTACGGTACATATAATCAAATATATGACTAGTAAAGTGGAAACACTGCTGAAGATGAATCTTTTGAATCTGGTAGAAAAGTGCATAATAACTCTTTTACTGTTGGTAATCTGACCCCATTACTATCGCTCTGTTTGGGCATTGTTCCCAATACGGCCATCATGATGAATCAGACAGAGAAGTCTCCTCATTGATCACTTACTAGCTGCTTTTAAATCATCAATACATTTTAAAGTACCACTTAAGATGAGGAACATATGTCTCCCTGCTGTCCCTCTAAGTGCTTCTATTGTAACTAGCTAAAGAGCAGCATGGCCGTAATAGCTTAAAGAAATGTTGCATTCTGATGATGACTTAAAAAATTTAACAAACCTCCCCAGTAAACAGTTCATCGAAAAAACATTCATCCTAAATTTCATTGCAAGGTTACGGTGTTCGTTATATGATGGATTTGTTTTAAATTTGCTGCTAGCAGCTGCAAACGCTGCATGCTACCTGTATGCAGGTAACCTCATTTTCTTAAATCTGCACACAAATTTGTACAGATTTAAGAAAATTATAAGCAAAACTAAAAGCCATCAGTAGGTCTTTATGCGACTGTCCTTTACAGCAAACCTGCATGAACTGTTCAAATAAAGGATGGTAAGCAATGACAAGGTTTTAATCATGCTAGGTGGGCAATACGGTAGAAAGGAGGAGAAGCTTCTTGATGTATTGTAAACAGAACAGACTTGACATTTATAGCTGTTTGGGCACAAACTCATGTTAAAGATGCTACAGCAGAAATTGAATCATTGTAAAATGCTAAAAAGAAAAAGACAAGACATCAGCAGTCATCTTTCAGGCAGCTGCTTCAAAAATTCAACTAAAAAACAGGATTTTTTTCACTAAATTCAGCAGAAAGTTTGACGTTATTCTAGCCTTTTATCTAAGAAAGAGCACAAGTACGAACAGGTATGTCTGTCAGCTGTCATTTTAAATCAGATTTTTATTTCTTCTGCTGTCTTGTGTAATCATTGTACTTTTCTTGGCAGTCTGCATACAGTCCTTCATGCAACTGGCAGCCAGGTGAGCATAGGACATCACTACTGATGATGAAAGTGATATAAAATAAAGACATCATCCATTCTGATTTTTTTTTATCTGTGTGTAACCTTGTATTCTTTAATTTCTCTTCTTTTTAATGGCTCTTTGGTTCAAACATACAAGCTACAGCTGCGTTACCCCGATGAAATTTGTATGTAAAGGAAACAAGGTTACATGGGTGGATTTGATGCCACTGCTCAACTTGGCCATTTGTCTGGCTACTATTTTTATCAACATGCACTTATGCAACAATAAAAAAAAAAAAAATTATGTGAATTATAGCAGCTTCATTAAGAACTGACCAGAACTGATATTTCATTTGACTGTTTTACAAAAATGAAGCAAATCAATGAATCTTTGAGGAATATGTGGCATGTCAAGGCGCACTTTCAGTTTTGTTTTATGAACTACGCAGGACCTCTGACTGTATTATCTAGCTGTGTTTACCCAATATAGTATTGAGTTTTAGTTTTACATGACTTTTAGTCAGATATTTTAAAGTCTTCATGACTGAAGTTACATTCTTTTTGTGGCTACGGTGGTCTGACATGTGAATGGGGCCATATGAGACTATTTCTTGACTTTCAATCACCAATGCATAAAAAATGTGGAGTCATACCCGAGGCCTCTGAGATGAGAGGGCTGTTTTCTTTTTTATGACAAACTGTACAAATTTTTTTGGGGATGAGTTTTTACAAGATTAAAAACTGCTGGAGTGGGACTTTGAAGAATTATTTTCTAAAAACCAAAAACACCACACAAACTATCACTAATCCACTGAGCCACATAAAAAAAAACCCAAAGAAAGGGAAAAAAAAAAAAAAAACCACCAACAACAAAAAAAAAAAGAAACAAACAACTAACATAAATGTGAAAAGAGTAGAATACAATAGTCTGCTCTCATTTTGCTCTGAAGACTAAGATAAGATAATTTATCAATTGAGAGAATAGAATGAAAAGAATTTGTTAAGAGCCACTTCAGCTGTGGAATAAAGACATTTTTATTGTCCTAATTATGTACATAAAAGGCAGCTGAAAGAAAGAGAAGGAACTGCTGTGGTATTTTTCCTCACCATGGTGCGTCACAAGCATCCTGGAAAAAACATTGAATGCAAAATGTGTTTTCTGTTGTCTAAACCAGAATTTCAACAGACAAAAAAAAAAACAAAACTGCAATTTTAGAGTGAAATAATTTTCACTAAAGTGATTTTGATAACATTGTGACACAATCGCTGGTGTGTCTAATTAAATAGCAGATGATCATAATGAATGACAATAATCTCTTTTAATTAAGCTGCATATTTATGCCATATTGTCTCCTAAATGTCATGCCATGAACACTTAAGCTAAATAGCTCAGATTGCTCATGCCAGTAACACCAAGTGAAACAAAGGATGCACAGTTTGAGCGATTGTAGCTCAAACCGTGTACTTCACTAAGAGGAGAATGATTTATGTGAACTTTAATGCCTTTGATGGTGGAGTTAGTTCAGTTAGTTAGTACACAAATTTGCAGTAACACTTCTCTTTAATGTTAAATTAAAAGTTTAATTGTAAGAAAAAAAAGTTAATCCAATTTATCACCGGATAGTACCTTTTGGAGTCGCAATACGAATCATGATTTATAATATATACTTTTCTGTTATGCATAGAACCCCATTAAGAGACTTTTAATGTGGTCAGTCGAGAGGAACAAGCAATTATGATTCAAATGACAAACGAATAGTTGCCATTCATGGTTCATAAACTGTATTAGATTGTATTATTCTTCTTGTACCGTCTGAGAAGTAATGATGGAAACAATACGTCAGAAAGACAGAAATCTTTAATGTTTGTCAACATTTTCTGAGTGAGGATTTGCCTTGTTTTAAGTTTTTCTTTTCTTTTTTAATCTCAGTCCATTAATGCCCCACTAGAAATAGATTTTGTCATCAAAATCACATATAAAAGTGTACAAAATAAAACTACACAGCAGATTTTTAACTTTTTTTTTTTTTTTAGCATCTCTGAAGTGGTGGGACAGTTGTGACTAACCACTTATGTGTGCTTTAATTACCATGTGGACTTTTTGATATAAAAAAAGATAATTTAAAAAAGTAAAATGGAAACTAAAGAGTAAACAAAGATTTTTCTATCTATCAGCTCACAGCAGCAGTTTTAACCAAGCCATCATCTCACCTCCTCCTCTCACTGTCCTTGACACACTTACCCAAGGTGGTCTCACTGACCCTATCAGCTGGTGCTGTACACATCCCATAGGGGGCCATAACACCCCTCAGCCCTCCAGCATCTATCTCCTGGTCCCATGTGCCTCTGTGTGGCCCTCTTCAAATGCCTTAGGCTGTCCCTTTGACAATTCCCTCTCAAGAAGTGATTAATGCCTGTTTACTTCAGAGAGGCCAAAGCATTTCCCAGCCTCAAAGGGGGTGGGCGACTGAATAGATGGTAAAGAATGAATAGGAAAAAAAAGGAAATGAAGACGGGATGAAATGGTGTACATGTAGGCAGACTGTGAGATGCTATAATGCTGAATATGCTATATCAGTCCGACCTTGGAGCCGAGGTAAAGCAAGAGAAAATCAGGCCTTTTGTGCAGAAGTTCTGCGGGTTTGAGTCACAGCATGTGGTGAAAAGAGAGCAGACACTTTTCTTCAAGAGATATTTTATTAAACAGGGGATCACAGACGTCCTGCAACCGCCATGAGGAACAGTTCTCCCGTTGAAATGCCACCAGTCCCGGCTACAACTGAAGTAGTGTTTTGTTTTGTTTTGTTTTTCGACTCCGAGCAGTCTGGGAAATCTCCATGAGCTTATGGTTCCGATTTATGCTAAAAGAAACAACAAGAAAAAAAAACAAAAAAAAAACCCAACTAAGAACTGAGGAATGAAAATGATTGCGTCCACCTGCAAGTAAACATTATCTTCAGTAGTGAGTTTTGCATTAGCATGTTTACAGACAGACTAAGTGAGATTTGGAATCAGCTAACTGGAGGTGCATATTTATGAGCTGCTGTCATGTACTTGACCTGCTTATGTTCTGCACAATATCTTCCATCATTCTGATGTTTTCTAAAACTAAAAAAAAAAGAAAGAAAAAAATCCAAAACAACTCTAACTTCCTCTGGTAGTACAGCTACTACTACACGGGTAGCTGTTAATATATGCCCATATTCCCCATCAGATTATCTGCTTGGTTGATACCTGATCTCAGAAGGCTTGAAGTGATAATAAACAGGATGAAACTGAACTCTTTGATCAGTCCTGAGCAGTGGAGAAGATATAAGGTATGTTGGAGGGAGGGGGGCGGGGTCTGCTTGGTGTCACAGCAGGATTTTTACCTTCCTCCAGGCAGAGTTCAAATGAGAATTCAGAGCTATCAGTGGCTGGTGAACAGGGTCAAGGCCTGGCTTGCATCAGCAGTCACAACTCTGGTGGTCCAAGGATCTGCAGCACGCCATGTCATCAAGCCAAGTGCGTTCAGTATTGTATACAGTATGCGGTAAAGACCGTCACTGTGACAAAACTGTCTTCAGTTTTCTTACAAGGAAAGTCCGTTGCAAGCTACTTCTAACTTTCTGCAACACTATCTGTAAACAGAACTTTAAATCCACTGGTTGTGAAGTTTATTAGTTCTGTTGGACCAGAAAATGACTAGAATGACAAGAATCATTGGATTTCATTAACTTTAGCAAATTAATGACAAAACACAAGTAAAGTGGTTTTGTGTCATATTACCAGATAAGATTATATGCAACTCTGTCAGGAGATTATAGCACTGTGCAAGAGTCTGGAAACACCCCTTATCACTCTGTATTTGCCAGGAAAACATTATTCTTTGCTTTAACTTTAACCTGCAATATAACTTGATTCAATTACAAAATTAAACTATTTTGTTTGCACTAAAATGGATTTTTTTTTAATGGGTCACAAGTCACTTTTATACCTCTTATGAGGTTGCTCTCGCTACCTCTAGAGATTGTATATCATTCTGTGATTTTAGACTGTACCTGCTCGTGCACTCAAACACAACTTGGGCAAGTTTTGGAGACGGACAATCTTTTTTACCAGCCCAGTGTCACAAGAAAACATAAAATAGATAGATTCACATCTCTTTATGCACCCTTTTGGACATATAATGCACATCTGTTGCACATCTATGCAATATCGCCATGGTAAAAATTTTATAATGAATATATTTGTGTTTAGAAAAAAAAAGGAAAAGCACAAGGATGTAACACTTTTGAAAACTTAGAAAAGTAGTAATTTTACTTTTCACATAATGCAAAACACACATATGCTCAGTTAGGTTTGTTTAAAAAGCACCTGTTCACACGCAATGTCACCTGAGAAAATCTGTTAAACTCATTTATACCTCAAATGAAATCCAGTAAGAATCCAGTTTATGGTTGTTTATTTTTACCCAGTTTAATAAACAAGTTCATTCAAACTTTATCTTTGTCTTCATCATCCAACTCATATAAGACAGCCTCACAAAGGAAGTCTTTGAATCTATTGAAGCTTCACTTGTTTTAGTCCCCATCTTGAACAGTGAAGAGGAGAAGTAGCTTTTAACACAAAGGGACTTAAAGCAGAAGCTGTCTCAGGATGGGTGACTGTTTGTCATGACTGGGTGGGAGCTGAGAGGACAGGAAAGAGGCATGGAAACACAAGAACAAAATACTTTCTGCGTGGAGGACATAAAGAGATAACGACACAGAGTTAACGAAAACAACAATGGCATTTACTTATGGAGTTAAAAAGTACGAAGAGCAGGATGAGGAAAAGTGCATCATGGAAGTTTCCTCAGCAGCCTCCAGCATAACTAGAAGTATGATTCAGGGTCATGCTGCCAGTCAGGCAGACGTAGATGTTTGCCCTTTTTGGAGGATTGAAAATCCAAAAACTTTGCTATTTTTAATGTTGAACAGTGAAACGACAACATTTTGTGCTGTGGCTCTATGACACTTTCCGCTGTGAGTTTGTTTCTTTGTTTGTTTTCCTCATTTACAATTAATAACAAGTGTGATTCATGTCCTCGCTTGCTTATCTTGCATTACATAATTTAAGATAAAAAGAAAAAAGAAAAAAAGAAGCTCGGACACTGATTGTGTAACTGTCACCACTCGTGGCATCAGCAGTGTCTTTGGTTCGGTGTGTTTTATAGGATGACTCACAGTCTGATGGACAGGCAAATCGATATTTTGACTTTGGCCACTGGATTTTCTCTTACAGGAAGAGCGACGGTAATGGAGGAGGACTGTAAATAAGTGGAGGGTTCTTGACAAATGAATCCATTAACATTTGCCTGTGTCGCCTGGCGAGCAGATTTGCTGTTTTATGGAGCAGGAAAAAAGAGCTTGTAAATCTGAGGGCGCTGTAAGGGTGAGGAGCTGAGAGCAGACTGAGGAACACATCTCCCATGATGCAGCACTTTATCTCCCTCCCAAATGGCATCTTTATCTGCCTAAATTAAGTTTTGATTCCTTGCCACATACGGAGCTGCAAATCACTTTTAATACTGATATCAAGAGCAGCAGTAAAGTGTGCCCAAAGCGATGGAAAGGAGCTTTATTGTGTGGCACATGACTGGCGTTGCCACCATTTACTGTCTCTCTGTGGCTCACAGTTGTAAAAAGAAAAAATTCTGCCCCAAACCCCTGCTTTGTGTGCAAATCATATTATGCTATCCGTCATAATTTAAATTTCTTTCTGTCCTGGAGCTCTGCACACAGAGGAACCTTCTAACTTTAGCTATTGACCTGTTACTCTGTAGATGAGGAAGAACACGCCTTAATTTATAGCTGTGATTAATTTCCTGTTGCATTTTCATTCACTGATGTTTATCTGCAAAATTAAAAAGGAGCTGGGGTATATTTGTGTGTGTGTGTGTGTGTGTGTGTGTGTGTGTGTGTGCCAATGAGGAAGGAGATGGGGTTGGAGAGTGGCTTTCACAGAAATAGCATTACATTTCCTCTGCATAATCATTAGTCTGCCTCTGTATCTTTCTATTTGTCTGCCTATCAATCTGTCTGTCTCACTGTCTAATTGATCCACAGCCTGATGCTAGAAACAGAGAGAGGTACTGTTAGTACTGAGTAGTGGTGAGAGATGTCTGACATGTACAGTGCAAAGAATTTTCTGTATTTACTGAAAAAAAAAGATGAATAGATGACTGAAGGTGACATACTGCTCGGTCATCAGTTTTCAATCCATATATAGAATACCATTTTATCATCAAATACCCCACAGCTTCATAGATATTGTTCTTTATTAGTAAGAACACACTCCAACTCAACCCAAAGTAAAATAGTACTGGAGTGCTCATTTATCAACATGTAAGAAGGACTCTGTGAAGATCTCAGAGGGGAGGAGGAGATAAATGCCTGATTCTTGTAGTCATTGTTTATTTTATTTTATTCTGTTATTTTCTGAGTTAAATTCTATCAATTAGCAGCACTCTTCAAAAAATCAAAATTTGGTCAAATGAATCATTTACCGATTGTGGTTTTCATTAAAGTCTTTTTGTGAATGTGACCATCACGCTTGTCTAGATCATTTTACTAACTCCATTGAAAATATTGTCACCGCCTCTTTGAATTTTACCAGCTACTTCATTTGTATGGGATTGAAATTGACAACAACTGACTTTGCCATCAAAACATCACACAGGATATAAATTTGCAAACAAATATCACTACTTTACCAATGAACGTATTCTTCATTAAAACCCACGATTTCTTAAGATTTCTTAAGCTAATAAATTCATTAGAATTTATAAACTTTCAATTCTACATGATACTTTAAAGGTGATTTTAATATATAAATATTAAGTTAAAAATCACGTTTGACCAAACTAAATTCTATTGACTTCTGGAAAACTGAAGCAGCTGATCTGATGAGGTTACTGTGCCAGCAGCATAAAATAGACTTTGCAGCGAAAAAGGCACAACAACCTGTATTTAGCTGCTTTGCCTGAACGGAAAATTACAGATCAGCATATTTAGGGAATTCCATCTGCTCAGCATCGATAGGGAATTTCGATATATAAACTGTTACTGAAACATTTCCGCACTCATTTAATTCCATAACTCTGAATGTAACGGCCTTATCTCAGTGATTCAGACGGGTTAAATGAAAGCCACCTTTGTGACTTTGAAAACTGGCTTTAGGCTGAACATTCCTTGCTTACACTGTAATCTTGCTTATTATACCCCACTGCTCTTCAGCATTGCATTTATGTGGCACGTGATCTTTTCATTTTCAGGCATAAGATCATTTATACGGGAATAAACTTGTAATTTTGGTTATTTATTCATATATTTTTTTAAAATGATGAGATCACAAACAATCAGAACACACACCTTACAAAGTGACTCCGACAGAGAGTCCCATGTCTGTAAAGCAAACATAATCTGAGCAACTTTTCTTTTGCTGTATTTGTTTGCTCCAGACCGTCCGCTCTCAGCATCCCAGACATTGCTGTCCTCTTGGGGTTTATAAAGTCCAGAGGGTCAAATTTCCTGTGATACTAAAGCATCCATCTAGTGGTGGTTCTGTGGGCAAAAATCTATCCTTCCCGTCAAAGGTGTGGACGTGGGGAGACATTGGCTGAAAGTCTTGTTAACGATTTAGAAGGAGATTTGCCCTTTTCTCTACCAGCACACTTAACAAGCATTTTTAAAAGCTTGCTCAGGGTAACAGTACATGTTTTGGCTTACTTTAAGCTTTTTATTTTCACAGTAAAAAAAAAATGGTGATTTTGTAATTCACTAGTTTTTCATCACTGTTTAAGTGCATCAAAAAGAAAGTTCCTATCTTTGAACCTTTATCTAACAAAAAACTATTTAAAAAAACACCCCTGATATTCATCTGCTTAGTTTCAGCTCTACCAAATAGCCGACACAGAAAACATTGGACAGAATGTAAAAATTCAAGCTGACTGACTCGCTCAGGATGTTGCTTGCTGCTTTCAGAATCTCCACCTCAAAGGCTTGTGAGAGAAGTCAGAAGAGAATGTCAAAACTTGTTCAAGTTAAGAGGCCACAAATAAATAAAAGCTCAGTACAAAAGCAGTGTGCAGAAGGACATTTCAGAGGGCACACATCATTTAACCTTGAATTGGATGGGCTGTAGCGACAGAGAGCTGCAGCACTTTCCACTTCAGTCAACAAAGAACAGTAAAATGAGGCTTTGTGAAGCATCTTCAGAACTGGATGACAGGAGAGCAGAAAAATGAAGTCTAATCTGAAAGACTCTGGATTGGACGGTGGCCAGGGCCAGACTGGGACAAAAGATTGGCATTTCGGCCCAAATCAGCCCAATATACTATCATGCAGATGACAAACCGTTGTGTGCGCCTAAATGTGAAAATTAACCAAGCATTTCCTCAAAACTACTAAAGCCATGCCGTGAGTTAGCAGGAATCAGTGAGAATAGACATGTTAAATACTTCCAAGGTACAGTACCAGTCAAAAGATAGGACACACTTTTCACTTAAATCCATTGGGAAAATGTGAATAATTTTGCAGAACACTGAACTGTTGACAGTAGGTTAGGTCTACATAGCTTTGACAAGATATGAGATATTACGTGCCATTTCACATGTACATATTATATCAAAAGTGTTCGAAAAAACATGGCAAAGGCCTCAGTTTTCCTGATTGCCATTGCTGCTTTCATACCTCAGCTATACAGAAGAGCTTTGATATAATGCGGAATGTGTTGATAGCAACATGAATGCATTACCATAACGTCAGCAAGGACCAGCTGTACATTAGGAATAGTTTCAGCCTAGTGCTGAATCCAGTGCACTCTATAAGCAGGAAAGCTCTTCCAGTATTCCCTGCTTCTATCCCAGTATTAGCCAGCAGTGGAAACATATTTAGCGAGGTAGTGTAGACATCCCTTTTCCATGGTTTGTGAAGCTTTTTGTTGAGTTTTCAGGATGTACCAGGAAATATGAAGCAACTATTTCTGAGGTCTTTTTCTGGTTCTTGCTGTGGATGCACTCTGAAAGTTTATAGTTAAAGGTGCCAAAATCAAATTAGGTGCATTTCAATTGGTTCTTAGTGTATAAAAAAGAGCTACAAGTATTCTTGTGCATGGCTTCTTTTCCAGCTGCTCCATTGCTTGAACACCTCTCAGATTCATGACCAAAGAAGCTCAGAACATTCCTGTTTTGTCTTGATTTGTTTGCTTTGAATCTTGGTGATTTAGCACATCTTCTGCTTTACTCTCTTCCTGTCGATCATTTTCTCAGATTTACATTCAGGACTTATAATTAACACCTTTAACCAGGGTAAAAACTCTTAAATCTCAAAGAAGCAATCACCAATGAGTAAAGACTTTACAGCTTTGGAATTGGAGGCGCTGACTGTCATCCCAGCTGCTTCACACTTCACTGAAAACTGAACAGTGTGTGTGTGTGTGTGTGTGTGTGTGTGTGTGTGTGTGTGTGTGTGTGTGTGTGTGTGTGAGGGTCATGCTCTGATGAAGTCAGCAGAACACAAACAAGCAGAGAGAAAAAAACAAAACAAAACAAAACAAAGATCCCTAAATCTGACATTCCTCTCCCCGGGGCTGAGCCTTGAAATCCTGTCTATGAAAATCACATCAATTGGTGACAAGGACAACTGTGGTAAAGGCTAATACCAAGTGGGAATAATGCTTTAGACTCCCTGCTGAGAATACATACATACACAATGCACAAGGCTGTCTTAAGGACACAGTCAGTGGCCTTCTGCACTAAGCATGTGTACAGGCTTCTATATGATGCTCATCTTTTCTCTGGCAAGGGCACAACCTTATTCTTCCTCTTCCTTTCTGATCCAGACCATGCTTCCCATGGGAAGTTTCTGAATATTCCCATGGGAAGCAGAAAGGCCTGATTTGAAATAATTTTGAAAAAAGTGACTGTATTTTTACGGAGGGTAAATCTGGTCCATCAGGGAAGATGCTGGGACTGCACTTCTTGTGATGGGGTGCTTTTCACGGCACAACACCGTCTCCCTCTTCCTACGTCTCTTCCTGTCTTGTGGTTTTAGATGCAGTAGTAAAATTCTAACAGAAACTACTCCAAAAGCACAAATAACCTGGAGGCAGGCTGATGTGACCATGTCCTTAGCCAGACATTCCCACCCTCAGTTTACATTTGGGTTTGTTTTGTCCATTTACTTTGTGAATATAACTTTTGAAAGGTTCTAAGTTTATTATTTATAAGTTGTATAATGGGTTTTTAGTAGTGATAGCTGCCTTAGGAATGGATCTTTCCAAGAATTCAGGACAAACATATATTACGTAACTCAAATGTTCCTCAAAGCAGCCCCGCTTCATAATTATGCCATAGCTTTAAGATCTTTACACAGTTCAGATGAGTCAACCACGTATCTCTGTTCAGTTGTTGTGAAGAGACAAATTAGTTACACAGCTCATTTCTGCTTTCTACAATATGATTTTAAGTTTAGTTTCTTATCTCATTTCATCATCATCAGTTTCAAATGGACCTCTTGTGGCAGTTAAAGGACCTGGGATTTTTTTTCACACTTCCAAGTTGGCTTATATTTTTTTCTGCCTGGGAAATTTCTCCTTTGGTCCATTTTGCAATTCCCACACCACGTGAGCCATCTCACCACCCAGTAAAGAGCATTTGACAGCTCTACTTTTCTCTCACACTTGTTAATGATCCAGCAAGGTCCACATGAGGGCCAGTATTCAAGGTTTTACAGCAGAACCTCTACCAGTTGTAAAACAAAACATGACTCAGACCAGGCCAGCTTCTCCCTCACTCTTTGCTTTTGGGGATTGCCAGGTTTATGGGCAGTTTGGTGCGCAGCTACGCAACCCCACACACCTCAAGCTGCTGTGTGTTGGAGATGCTCTGATTCATGGATCCCTCACAGATCGGCCCTTGTTCAAATACTTCACATCATTCTTAAACTTAGTAATTTTTCCCTTCTTTTCAACAAAATTTACCTCCAGCACAGTTCACTTCATGGCTGATACATGACAGCCTTTAAAACTTGTCTTTATTCTAAAATAATTGAGAAAAAAGACAAAAGTTTAATGTAATTGATAAAGTATTTGCAAAGCCAAGCCACACCTACCGGATCATACCCATCTGAGAAAAGTCTGAGTCAAGAATAAAAGCAATTTCCTACACATCTTACCTAAAATTGAAATGCCAGCAAGGCGACAGCTGCCTATTGACATCACCATACATTAAAATGATGATGGAGGGAAGCAGAAAATTAGATTCATATTTTAAAAGTTTCATTTTGGTGCAGAGATACTGTCAAGTTCGTGTTCACATTCATCACAAACTGTCGGGAGCATTACTCAGACGTCATGCATATGTAATTACCCATCATGCCTCTGCCTGAATCACTGAAACAAATTTGTCTATGAAAAAGCAAAACTAAGTATTTGTGTGTTTGACAGTCGGTGGGGTCGAGCTCATTATTGATCATTGCGACACGCTATTAGTACTTCTAAATAACAATTAGAGTCGTTACAAGACGAGAAAGTGCAGGGCCCCAGTCAGATAAATTATACTTGCCCACTCCTGTGTCTCTGCGAAATAATGACGATTTATGTTCTCTGTGCTGGAGGGGCCAGAAAACAGAAACACCTGTTTACAATCCAGGGTGGAAGAGTGCAGGTTTCATGCAATGCAAATCTGGAATGAGTGCATTAGTTTCTATAGCTTCTAGAACTACAATATATTACGCTTATTTCTCAGTTAATCCTTTCACAATTCCCCCAGACTCAAAGAAACAACCATCCACCATTCATCGGACTGCCTTTTCTTTTCCCATACAGCTTCAGGGGCACCGCCAGGAATTTTGGGGCCCTATCAAAAACAACAGCATAGACCCCACCACTGGATTGCAAATTTTAGATTTTTGTTTTTGATTCAATTGGTTCAAGCTGATCAGAAAAACAAAAAACCCTTTCATGGGAATAATAAAGACCTAGGGCTGTGTTTAACCCCTGACCATTTTTTTTTTATCACTTTGTTTCCTTTCATATTCAGCAGAAAACTTGTTTTTGTTAATGTAACAACAGAATGGAGGTCTTACTTCATACCAGAAGGTCAATTTTAGGTGAAAATTTCAAATTTAAAGGTATTTCATTGAGTGCCCTATAAGGGTTAAATCACAGTGCATACATCAAACTAGGTTGTTTTAATATAAATGGTTTATCAGTTTATATTGCTGCTATATTTTATTACAACCTTTTTTTTTTTTTTTTTAGTATTTATTACTTTTAATGAAAGTTTAATGATTTTCTTATATAAGTTGTACATCTCCTTGGGCCCCTATCAAGTCATGGGGCCCAATCTTCCTAACTTTTCCCCCCAATTTGCGCCTCTGGGCAGCTTACCTATAGAAACAAGAGACCAAGTTTTCTTTCTTTTTTGTTGTTTTCCACATTATTACAGGCTTTTTAACGCCTTATTCTCGTCAGTCTGCAACCTGAACTAAATGCAACACTGGTTAGTCACGGAGCTGATGCTGGGCTTCCAATCCGCGCTGCTGTCCGGGCCAGGTTTTGGCACCGCGCCGCCGCTTGCCGGAGCGTTTGGATTGGCTGAAGGACCAAGGTAGCCCGCAGAGACGGCTCCTTCCCCCGGTTCAGTCCCGTCAGTGGAGCGCGAGGCGCGGCGATACGCACTCACACACACTCACACACACACACACGCTTTCACAGAGCTCTCCTACGCGTGAAAGG
Organism: Telmatherina bonti; assembly: GCF_933228915.1. Lineage (NCBI taxonomy): Eukaryota > Metazoa > Chordata > Actinopteri > Atheriniformes > Telmatherinidae > Telmatherina > Telmatherina bonti. The sequence continues at coordinate 19,516,835 of NC_136615.1, forward strand.
GTTCGAGAGAGGAGGACTCTGCTGGGGAGAGAGTATGAATTTGCCTTCAAGACATCGATCCGCACCTCAAGACAAACGTGGTAAACCTTTAAAGGGAAAAGCAAACGGAGGCAGATTTTAATGCAACATCCTCCCTAACGGAGGGCGATGCAGACACCTCTCATGCTGTAAACTATCCCATGTTTGTACAAACAACTGGATATAATTTGTGCAAAGCTGCGTTTTGTGCGCTCGGACTGGTGACTGGTGACTCCCGGACGGAAACGCACCACAGAGAGGGACAATAACGCGTGTTTTTCTCCCGAATTTCCCACTGACTCGGACTTGTCTCAGTGCGTAGTTTTCACTCCTCGTTATGGGGTACGGTGCACGAACTGACAGAGGAGGAAGAGTGCTGAGAGTCTTTGCTGAGATGCCGACCCTTCCCTGGCTTTTGCTGCTTCTCCTGGTGGACATCGGAGTGGCTCAAGGTAAAACTTTAACATGCCCTGTAAACTTGGCTTTACTCTAGGTTTGAGCTTTAGAAACTTTTCAGAGCAAGTTGGGTTTTAGTGGAGAGGAAAATCTTGGAAACTGTTTACTCACACTCATCAGAAAAAACCCCCACATTTTACTCAGGTTATGCTACCTCTTAGTGATGAAGGCGCATGTTCAGCCTGTAGTCTGCATCAAAGCAGAGGGCCTGCTGGAATAATTAATGTTGGTTGGACAAGAAAATGTCACCAAAGGGTCAAATAAAGGCTTATTCATGCAGCAGAAACATTAAAACAGTAATGATTAAACGTCTCTGTTACATTCTAAATAGATGGAAAACTCCTCATTTTAGTTGTGAACCACAACTGGTAGCCAGTTTAGAAACGGTAACAGTCATCACATCTGTTTCTTTTTCAAAGAAAGCAATAAAGAATTGATGTTTCAGGTTTCATGGTGCCATCAAAATGAACACAAGCCCAGATGTGAGTTTGCTGTTATACATATCCCACAAGTCCGTTGGCTGTACAGTGTAGAAATGTAAAACTGATGTGGGGAAAAAAAAAAAAAAAAGAAGATGAATCAAGTTAAGCTGTTGCTCTGAGTCTTGGCAAGACTTTGAACTGACTTTAATTTTAAAGACTAAATAGGATTTAAATTCTTGTTTCCATGAAGGCCGCTTAACCGGCTATTATTCAAACCCATTCAGCGTTGGCTGAATGACACTGACCGACACATAATGTCGAGATGAACTCCAGTAAAGCCTTCGACTGAGTAACCAGTCCCTCTTTATGTTTAGATGATGGCTTTTAAGGAAGGAGCCGTCCTAACTTTTGAACAAATAACTAATGCCATTTAGTATTTTTTATTCTGTTTTACTTCAGCACAGATCCATTAATAGGGATCAGTCATTTCTTCCACAATCAGTAAACACTTTTAAAGCTTCAGCTGACTGATGCTTTCTGTAAACTGCACAAACTGTCAGTTAGAGATTACTGAGATAATGCTACAACACCTGAAGCCATTTACCTAATCTGCTTTCTCCTGAGTAAAATTGACTGTCAAGGGGAACTTAGAGGAGCCATTTGTGCTACGGTTAAGTGTTCGGTATGCGTTTTGTGTCTGTGTATTAGATTTAAGTATTGCAGGTATAGTATGAATTCTCTTTGGAATGAATTATGAGCAGATAACAATGAGATTGAGGAAAAATCAGCATAAATTAATGCCTACAGGAACACTGTAAGATGTTTATCCATACATGATATTCTATAAATAAAAGTAAAGCTGTGTACAAGCATGAAGAAACTAAGCTTAAATCGGGGACATAAGAGCCTTATCTCCGCCCAGTATATGAAGCAGCTAGATAAGTCACTGCTTCAGACTTTCATCTCACTCCTACATAGTTAATGAGCAAAAAAAAAAAAAGGAGGGGAGAGGAAGAATAAAATACAGCACAGGAGCAGTTTCTGAAGAGCAGGGTGAGATGACATAGTACCCTTTCCAAAACCCCTGAGAGCTCTGTGTCATTGACTAGATGGGAATACGAACAAGGTTCTTCTCTGTCCATTAAGAAGTCAATACAGCAGGAGAACATTGTTTGAGCCTAATTAATGGGCTCAGCTATTTTGGGGCACTGATGAGCTCTACACATTTCCAAATCGCTCGAGAGTCACTTCTACAGTGTAAAACTACTGGTGATTAAAGTGGCTCAGTTACAGACGTTCCTTCTGACACCATTCCTTCCCTGTATGTTTTGTTTTTGGGTTATTTGAACAGTGTTGTTTATGTAAATAGATTAAATTTGGCTGTTGCTCTTTATTTATCTCTTTTTGACTTCCTTTGAGAGAGTGTTTTCTTCCTGCTTATGACAGAGCTCATTAACCAGAGGATTCTTTGACGAAGAAGACAGTTGAGACAGATTTAAAGTGAGGTAGCTGAGAGCTTGATCGGAGACCCAAAGTGAAACAGCAACTCGGTTTTTCATATTCTAATAGCTTTGTTGGAGCTGCACTGCCTATTACTGTTACATGTTTGCAGGTTGATAGAATATGCTAAGATGTTATCGGCAAATTTATTTCTAATGAGTCGATTGGAAATGTTCAAGTAAAAAATTGTCCTGTAATTCACAAAGTTTCTTTATGGATTTGAATTTGCTACCAGAGAAAGTAGGACAGAATATGTGGTTGTAACATCTGGATTATTAAAATAATCTGTAATGAAACAAAGAAAATCCCATTTAACTTGTTTACTGTCTTGTTTTATTTTAATTTTCATGGCTGACCTTAATGCTGACATTTCTGTCGTGTCTCTCTGCGTTGGGCGGTGGATACATGGGTGCCGCTGGCTGACCTGGGATTAGTTCAGTTTTTCCACAGTCTTGCCCTCACATCTCTCTCTTCCTCTCACAACATGTTCCTGTCTCTGCTGCCTCTCCGCTTTCTGTTGATGTGTCCTCTGAGGATTGCTTATGGAGGGGAAAGTTAAAGGATATTTGATATATATGGATTATAAAGTGTCGTGACTCAGTGCACACTAACACTTAGCTATTTACCGCACAGGACACTCCCTTTCAGAACAATCTGGGTGCAGCATAAAGAATAAAAGCAAATTGCAATGTTATTTTTGTAATTATTATTCTAACCAGCTTCCCTTGGGCCTGACAACTGGCTCCATGGGCCTGCTAACATTACAACCATTACAGTTTTTAAAAAAAAAAAAAAAAAAAAAACTGGGCCAATGCACAATGAGAGCATTGTGTGTTAGAAGCTGCTCTTATATATTACCCCCAATGATGGCCTTTTGCCAGTAACCACCAGTTGGAAATATGACACATTTAAATGCAAGAAATGATGTATAATTGAGGGATTTGATGTGACCGGAGGAAATTAAGATTGAGTTGCATTATGCACAGGTAAAATAAGAAGCCCAAATACAGAGTGTGTGCACGATGTGACTGAGCAGGGTCACAGTTGCATGCTGGTTGCTATCTGAGCTGCAGACGGAGTGTGGAAACCAGTGATAATTACTGTGAAGTGCGGTTGCTGAGTTTGCTCCCCTGCTCCACGTGATGCCATATACTATTGTCATGAAAAAATTTCGGGGCTAGAAGCAGTTATCTTCCTATGTGCTGTACTGGTGGAAACAAATGATGTGGCTGTCACGTACGCAGGCCAGTAAGCCTAAGGGGTTATTTTGGTTCTTGTGTTGGGATTATACTTTCTCTATTTTTCTCTGTTTGATTTTTTTCATTCAGAGCTTTTGCTATAGTTGCAGAATGTAGCCAATTCTGGTTACGTAATAACAAATCTTTGTTTTATAGTCAAGTCTATCTTGATTAATTACAGAGTACATAGTATGTACAGAGTATAGTACATTTCTCATCAGGTGACAGAATATCCTAAATTGCATAAAGTATACAGAAAGCAGCATCTGATATTAGGAGTGTGTGATACTTTAACAATTGGTATCGATCCAATAAAATATAGAACCAGTATCGTCGATACCACAGCCGATACTTTTTCATAATTAAAGTAGGAAATAACAACTTCTAGTTTTGAATGAATTTTTACAACCTTCAAGTCTTTTTTGATTGTATTTTATTTTTCCTTTGGATTACAAACTAACAAAGCATTTGGAGAGCAAAACCTTCAACCAATCAGCATATTTTCACCCATACCATGATTTCCACCCGATGTTGTAGTCCTACATTCTTTTTATGTGTATAGTCTGTTAGCTTTCTAGATTCACTGATAATGAATCTATAATGTCTTGGATAGATTTTTTTGTTTGCTGCATATTTATATCTTAATTTGTTGTCTAGCTGTCGTTCCTGTTTTAGATCATAGTTTGCCAGCATCCAGATCTATCTTGGAGATCTTGTAAAACCTATTTGGAACTTTTCCTGTATCTTTTTGGCCAAGCACTCTGAACACTTATTGTGGAGTTATTTTCATATGTTCTAAAAAAAAAAAAGGTCCTATTGTGCAATGATAAAGAATCCTTCAAAAGTTTTTTGTGTATTTACTAACAAACAAACAAACAGACAGAAAGACAAACAAACAGAGAAACGCTGGCAAAAACACAACTTTCTTCATGGAGGAAATTAGTTAAAAACCCTGGATAGAATGTGGGCAAAGCTTATAACGTAAATAAAGCCAACAAAACTAAAACAAAAAATGTGCAATTTTACTATTAAAGCAAAAGAATAATTCAGTTAAATTATATTCCTAAAAAAGGCAAATCACAATTTAACATTTTATTCCTTTTGTAATTTTTGGTGAACTGAAATCGATTCTTTCAGCCAATATAGCCGTCTGTCACAAGAACAGCTCTCCCAGTAAGTAAACCTCAACATTTTTAGCTTTACTTTCTGGCAATTTTGTTGGATGTTTCCTTGCCATTTTTATTTGTTTCTCTTGTACTGCATTCTCCTGAAGCCCGTAAACTCGATGAGTGAAGAGCCCAGATTCACGTCCCTGTGTGCTAAAACCTCGCTCCTTTCCAGTAAAGCACTTAGAAGGAAGGAAAGACAAAAAAAAGGAGAAAGATGAAGGAGATCGCAAGGACGCAAGAGGGGTGAGGAATGAAGAGGAGAAAGACCTGGAGGCACAAGTGGGGAGCAAGAAGGGTGAAAGCAAGATATGGAGGGGGACAGGAACAGACAGGGGTGGAGAGGAGAATGTCATTAATCACCCTGTGTGACACTCTCAACTACAGGGGAGCTTCACAGTGCAACATTCACTTCTATTAGCAGTCCATTAGCAGAGCTCGGCACAAGTAGCAGCACTTGACAGGTAGGCTTGTGCCAGAATGGCTGACCTGTGTCTCTTCACAACCCATATTGTACCACCTGGATGATATGTATGTGTGTGTTTGCTCAGAGATTTTTGTGAGGGGATTGCAAGTCAAAGTGCACTGTTGGGCAGAAATTACCATGACATATTGTGGCAAGTTTTGCTTTTTAGGTTATGGAAAGGAAATGAAAATAATTGTATAAAAGGTCCTGGTTTCAATTACTCGACTGAGTGAGATGGGAGATAATGATCATAAAGACGATGATGGTGGTGATGGCGACCCGAGTCTCTACCTGTGATTTCCCCCCTTTTGCCAGAAAAAGGCTCTTCAAAGTTGAGATGATGCATTAGAGGTACAGTCATTCCTCATTCAAAGGCTTGTTGGCCTATTACCAGGCAAGAGCTCTGTGATTACAGGATTGTAGGCAGGGGGTAAGGGGGTGTGGACCACTGTCCCTGCTCTTGATCTGCAGTTCATTTATGATTAGAGATCAGAGCCAGCAGTCAGAAAATCTAGGGTTGAGGGGTGACGGAGAAGAGGACAGAGCCAAAGGGGAAAGAGAAGTGATTACGAGTTAAGTGGCCCTTCTCATGCCATTATAAGCAGGGCTGACAGAGCACATCATGAGTGAGAATAAGTACACACTCCACTCCTGCCCTTTAATTTGGCATCCTGGCCTCCCCCCTGGTGTTCAACCACTAATGTCCTTCTGCATTTTTGTGTTCCTAACAGGAAATCAGTCAATGACATGTCCTTGCAAGTACAGGGAAGTAAAGTTTGACTTACAACCAAAGGATGGTTTTAGTTAAGGTCTAGTTAGGATAATAGCTTGTCCTTTTATTCCATTATATATGTGTGCATATATATATATATATATATATATATATATATATATATATATATATATATATATATATATATGATGAGGTGTTCCCTGAGGATTGATGTAAACAGCATTTCCACCTCTGGAAAACCTGCTTAACTATGTAAAATAAAACAATATTTTTCTATGTGATTTCAGAAAGAAAATATTGTTTTATTTGCAACTCTAATATTTATTGTTTTTCATCACATGAATATCTACTTGTCTTGATACAGGCTTTGTATATCAAAATTCCACACTGGCAGGAGTGGCAACAAAAGGCAGAGTAGACTAAACAATACAACCTAGAATTATTCTTCTTACCAGTTATTATTATTATTATTATTATTATTATTATTATTATTAATAATAATAATAATAATAATAATAATAATAATAATAATAATAATATTTTGTCTTAGAAATAATTGTTTTCTTAAAAATGATTGTTTCCACTTCTTTGTCTCAGTTTGGGCAGCTGATCTATTTAGAGTTATAAATTCTTTTAGCCATAAGACTTTGATATGAAATTCTATTTAGAAGTGTTTAAAAAGTACAAAATTTAGTGTTGCAGTTAAATGATTTTTCTAATTTCTGCATATTAAAGCTGTGCCCAAACAGAGTGTGCTTATACAACAATAAGATACAAAACAGCAGAATGTGCTCATTATTATACATACAAACCTTAAATGCTCATGGAAACCCAATGTTGTTCATACGTTTAGATTTATTCATCCTGCCCCCTGAAATATGGTCATTACTTAGCATTGTACCTTCTAAATATGCGTTAGTTTTGCTGAATGTGACGGGGGACTTCTACAGCCACGTTTCCATCAGAGGATTCTTTTGAACTAATACTACACATGCGTTTGGTATTCAAAAAGAGAAACTCTAAAACCATGGACATTATCATTTTGTGGAGCTCCTTTAATCCTCTGCCAGGTCACTATCAGGCAACAGTGATGTAAAAGCCAGGCTATATATTCATTTTGGCTTTGGAAGACCATTGTACAACTGAGGCAGGAATAATAGAGATGATACCAGCAGTGACTCATCACACCTGAGTCACACTCACAGCATGGAATCACCTGAAATGTGATGTTTTTATAGAAATCCGACCTGCTGGACAGAATGGAAACACGGCTACTGTCCTCTCAGTTCTTCTGACTGTGATTGACAAAGTTAAACCCTTAATCCTGGCTTTGCCCTGTCTTGTGCACAGAGCCAGAGCTTCACTGGTGGAATGACGCTAAAGCAAATATGTCAAAGCCGTCTTGAAGAATAGAACAATATTCATCTGTAATAAGTCCTCGGGAAATCAGGCTGGCATTTGTTAAACCATCAAGTGGAAACATCCGCATGTCTTAATGTACCTGAAGACCTGAACGTGTGTGTTATCTGGGATTTGTGAGGAGGGCTGGTGGTTTCCAGTTACTGCTCTCATGTCTGGTTGGAAAGGGTTTTGGTTTATGTATGTCAGCACAACAGAGAGAGGTTTGAGGAGGGAGGGAGAGAGGCGAGGGGGCATGGTATGGGACCCCTTGTCCTGACTGAAACATGAGCGCAGGAGACCCACGTTCCCCACTTCCTGTCTCCACTTTATCAGCATCTCGCCCTCTGTTATTCCTGTGCTCTTAAAGCATCTGATGAAAGCCTTGCCACAGATAAATGTTTGTGCCTTCTTGTTTTTTATGGGGCTCAAATGAGGTACTTTATCCTCCCAACCCCCCTTCATTCTCTTTTTACTTCATTCTGTCTCTACTTTTGAGATGCCACAGGAGAAGTTAGAGGCTCTGGTTTGTATTATGGTTCCTTTAAAGACAGGCTCGAGATGCCTATAAGGACAATGATTGTGCTTGTTCTTCTAAAGGAATACACTTTTACAAGACGTTAGGGGAAGGGCTTGAAAAGAGGAGGCTTATATGAGCTGACCACAATCGCGCCAGCTCTGAAAGTAATGATTTCCACCGACAGACAAATTCAGCAACATCTGAGGAATGAGAAGTGATGTACTTTTGAAAAGACCCCCTCCCTGTTTGCGTGCTTTTTACATCTTATCAGCTTTTCATTCTGTTTTCATAGCTTTCTACACGAATGCGGTCTGTCTTTGTGCGTTTCTCTTTCTGCTTTTTTGCGCCTTTGTCCGCGCGTGTGTCTGTGTGTGCATGTTTATTCAATAATAACTGAGTTTGAGAAAGTCCGCTTCAGAGAAATCTGTGTGAATACCAGACCATTCATCCTCAGGAAATCAATCTTTCTCATAATTCCCCTCATTTTTCTTCCATCTGTTATCTACAGAGCTGCCAAGCAGACTTTTAAACAGAGCAGACCATTACCAGGGGGCAGAATTAAATGTGTGTCAGAATGCCAGCCTGTAAAGTTGTTGTTTTTATTGAGCTAAATGAGGTGCTAAATTAAAGGTTCACAATTGGTATGAGCTGATATAGGATTAATCCCCCCCATAATGCTCTGTGTGCTCCTGTTGACACGGGCAAAGAAGAGTCCAAAGATATGTCACCGTTTTTATTCGAAATAAGTGGGAGGACATGTCAGAAAGTTTTGATTGATACTGTATATGAGCAACTGAAATCATGCTTGACTTCAGTAATTACTGTGTACAAGTCTCAGCATGCTCACTGGAATTCAGCGCTGATGGGGGAAGAAAAACAGAAAAAAAAGTTAACTGCCCCAGCTCCACCATCATCATCATCATCATCATCATCATCATCCCCACCAGCGAACACCCAGCAACTTTAACACCCCACCGCATGACCTCCGCTCCTCATTTTGGGCTTTGTTACGGTGACTCCTGTAATAGTTTGCAACATGAGATTACTGTTGCTTGTCAGCACTTTCCTGCGTTTGTACAACATGTGTTTGTGAGTGTGTGTGTGTGCCGTATCTCAAAGATCAGTCCCCGGTGACTTAAATACTGGCAGACAGTCTTTAACTGGGGCAAGCTCAATGGGTCTCATTTAAATGGGGCCCAGACAGAAGCCCCACGGTGAAAGGTTATTTTATGACTCCTCACATGTAAAGTACACTGTTGAAGCTGCTACAGTTTGTGTGCTTGCCAGCAGGCAAGGCGAACTGTACCTCATTGTTCTTCTTTAGGATTCTAGAGGGGATCTAAAGGCATGGCAAACTTTTCAAATCTGTCTCTGTTGTCTTTGGTTTCTATGTGTTATTAAATGAAAACTAACTAAAATGAGGTTGACATTAAAGAGCAGTTTCACAAATTAGAAAGTACACTGCTAAATGGAAGGATTACATGATATTCGAAGAGAATATGACTACTTGTTCTTTGTGTTGCAGTGCATTTGGTAGTTGGGAATGTTCCCACTTTAATTCATTATGAAACACAGAGAATAGAAAGAAAATCTTCAGCTTGTGCAAGGGATTGGTAGCAGAGAGCTCCCAGCTCTGCATTTACTCCTTTCGAGGAGCTAACCAAACAGTAGGCAGAAGGTGAATAATGAATGTTGTTGTGATGATTGCTTGGAAGTGCAAGAAAAAAAAAGCAGCAGACTTCTTCCCAAACCAGGCCAAATGTCTGTATGTGCACAGACTCGTACAGTAAACACGACTCTGGTTTGCTGTTTAACCTCCACAGGCTGCTAATCCTTTGAGACACAGAAATCAAAATGTTGGAGAGCAAATTGATGATGATGCCTTTGCATCTTTCATGGCTCAATGCTACCTGCTGACAAGAGCTTGTTGCCATCGCTGTATGAGGGATTAGGCTATGTTTTTACAAAATTGCAAAAATCATTTGTTTTAATTTGAGGGGGTGCAACAATTCTGGAAACAAGTCCAAATCTGCCATGTAGTAAATGTTTGCCAAAGTTTCACGTGTCCTTGTGCAACTCTTCCTACACATTTTGCTATATCTCTGTTCTGATGAGCTCTCATTACACGAGGCATGGACTATAAAGTTGCTGCATGAACTTAAACGCAGGCACAAGGAGGATTATGCACGGCAGATTAACATGGGTTTGCTTGATACTGTACTGCAAGAATATTATAGGTCGCTTTGAGATGAAATACACCGTTTAAATGAGCACCTGTTTATTTACTTCTTATTCAGAGCAGTTTATGTGCACATGCCCGAAAGTTATACGGAACCTTTGGGAAAATAATTCCTCGATGGAGAATGTTGGAGCAACTGTTTGTTTTAAGATGGTTCAGATAGCGATTGAGCTGGAAATGCGTCAGAATGATGGGGTTTATTTTCCAGTCATCACTGAGCGAGTGGCTATGCTTGTTCAGTTAGAATAAATTTAAAAAATGAATTCAATTAAGTAAAAATTAGGTAATGGATAAATGTTTCTTTGTTCTTATTTTTATTTGAAACTTGAGATGAGAAGCAAAGTTTGGATGATTAGAGGGCATCACAAAATTTCTGATTTGGGAAATTGTCATATAGGAATAGCAATGCCTCTTTTTAGACTTCAATATGCTTTTACAAACATTTATCATGCAAAAAATAAATAATAATCTCAACTTGTACTTAAAGATGACCATTTATTTACCTTCTTAAAACAAACAGGGGACACATTTCATTGAAATGAAGAACAGGTAGAGTGTTGCCAAGTGAAGTTTCATTTACTGAGGAAATCCACATTGTCTCCTATTATTATATATATATATATATACACACACATATTTTTCAGTTGATATTTAGAAAAACCATAAAAAAAAACAAAACAAAGCCAAAAAAAAAAAAAAAATTGTGGTTTAGAAAGAAATGCTGGCCAGGCATATATATGTATATATATATATATATATATATATATTATGTGTATACAGTAACAAGATTCATGTTGCCCTTTGTATAAACTGTCACTTGATACCCACTAAGTGTCAACTTTAAGTCAAATCAGAGTTGTCTGTAGCTTTCTGTGGGATTAATATTGCAGAATTAGTTTTTATCTTTTTAAGCGCAATTTCAAGTTTCTTTCTTTTTTTTCCTTCTTTTTGCTTTGGGTATATTATAGTTTATTTTAGCCACTGGTTGTGTTGATAACAGGAAACAAGGGAGGAAGTTAAGTACAGCGTAGGCCTCCAGCTAGCTCTGAACAGGGACCATCTTAACCACTAAGCCACAGGAGTGCCTCGTGATATCAGGAGCTTTCCAACCATCCCATCAGTTTGAAAGAAATTGCTCTTAGGGGGCTTTTAGAATTGCTCTCCTTCAAGATGATGGAGGAATGAGAACTGAGTTTGGAAAAAATGACTGAGCTTAGTAAGATGACAGGTTTGTTTCTCTAATTCCAGACATCCATAAACTATGACTGCATGCAGTATCCCAGCTGCATTGGAATCAGCTCTGGAACTGTAAACTGATACACAGTAATGGCTTGCTGCAGATACGCTGGAGCATGTGCAGCGGAAACCGATAATTCAGTGGTGACACACTGTGCATAGGGGTTCCCATGGTTTTTAGGCTGACGTGAGGTAAGCTGATCTGTCAGGTAAAAGAAGAGAGGGTAACACTGGGGAGATATGGAGGGGAGGGCAACACAGTGTAACCTCGACTGAGTAAAGAAAGGAGCCAGACACTGGTAAATTATACTTCCTCATGAGTTTCCCCCCAGTAGCTGCTTGTTTAAATCCCTAAGTACACGTCTTGCATTTAGAAAGCTTCTCTTTACTAAATCGCGTTTGTTTTTACAAGTCTGCAAAGACGTTGCAGCTTCCTGCTAGCCACGTTTTTCTGCTTTTCTGTGCCACATATTTTATTTAGCACTCATTTGCCCCATCATAAGACTCTGCCAACAAAAGCACTGATAAAGCCCCAGGAGGAAAAAAGAAGAAGGAAGGTGGAGACAGGGACTAAAATGAGCCACAGAATAAGGAGCCACTCCTAAGCTGCCTGGCTTTTTACCCGCAGGATGAACAGGCTGGAAGCATCAAGTACTCAAGCACATTAACTACACCTATTCTGGGTTGCTTTGTGTGGCTTTGTGTTCATGGAAAAGAGGCAAAAATCTGCTCAACAAGCACAGCAATACTTAACAAGCCAGTGTACTGCGAGGACTGGGCCGCTTCGAGCGTTACCAAATCACATGCATATTTCTATTCCCCTGCAATTTCTTGGGAAATTTGGCAGCGTAATCTGAACCTCATTGTGCTTCTTCTCGGCGGGACACCAGAACCCAGGAAAACCTGGTTTAGGTTTAGGAGTGCTTCTTTTCTTTTTGGCATTTGCATCCACAATGCCTGAATGCTGGGGAACTTTGACAATAAACTTAGGTTTGGAATCCTAAACTCTGCAGCTTCCATTTTAGTTTGCTCTAATGAGAGCCTGACAGAACGCAGCAGGCTGTCAAAGGAATTTCAACGGACTGCATCAAATCCAAGGAGTGCAAGCAGTCATTTCTTTTAACACACTGTTCTGCCTGTTGTCAAGAAGTCAAATGGTTTGGTCGGAGCAGTTGTGGCACACAAGGCTTGGACAAGAGGGAGGGCCAAACTGATCAGCGCTTTGATTGATGTGTCACAACGAGGAGATGTTGCTGTCTAACATCTATCAGCGAATGGAGGTTTTCTTTCTGCAGAGCCCTTCATATCCAACTTGACTTTTCATTTCTTGTTTTCTCCCTCTTTTGTGCTTTTCACTCAGCGTCTTAGAAGTATGGAGTCAGATGAAGGAAGAGAAAAATCTCAGTGCCTACAAAGAGAGTTTTTAAAAGGCTTACGGGATTATTTGTAACTTTGTGGCCACAGTTACAAGCAGACAATCTTTATCCTTTGTATCAGGGTGGTCCCTTGGGAGTGAAGCAGACATTTTAATTCAATCCGCCGCAAAGCCCCCGCCCCCCCAACCCCTTCTTCTCAAACTCACTCATCTCACTTCAGTGATACAATTACGAGGTACTCTGCATTGGCCATCTTGTCGTGATTATATATGTTTACAAGGGAAGGAGGTGTTTACTGAGACTGTGGCCCCTTCCCGCTGCTCATTTGGCTACTGGAGAAGAGTTTTTGTATGATTGGATTTTATTTATCCTTCCTGGAGGGGAATTATAATGATTCTCTAACTGGTTTTGTGATTGCATCTTTTTGTGTCCAGTTCCTTTGAGATGATTGGCTTCAAATTAACTGGGAAAACAGATGTTATTTCTCTGTAGAGGTGCTAGTTTGTAAAGAGGAATCTGTGGCATCTTCTCAGTGCAGCTTGTACTTAAATTGTTTTGCATTTTCCCCCCTTTTTTTATAAGTGCAACTTTTTAAAAACTTTGTAAAAAAAAAAAAAAGGGTCATATTCACATCCCCGTTGTGTTTAAAGACTTTTAAGACAAATTGGTTTTTAACCCATAGGAACCCAGTGTGACATATGATACAGTTTCTGAGACGTTTGGGATTACTTTATGACACAAACTTTACTCAAAATCCTGTGATTTTCCTCTGATTTTCCTCTTCAGAAAGCAGATTACACTGTAAAAAAATGTACATATACAATATTCCTAAAACAAATTTGGTACTCTTTTATTTTAGATTTTGTTAAATGGAGAAATAAAGGCTTCATATTAAAAAAATTGACTTATCTTACCATTTTTTCATGGGTTGGGTCTTTAGGGGTGAAATTAGTTTAATAATAAGTTATTAATGTGCTTTATGAATCATGATTATATATGAAAAGTACTTGGCTTATTACTGGTATAGAAATGGGATTTTATGGGCTTTCTTTATATTTTGCACAAAGAAGCTATAAATGGCTAAAAGAAGTCAAGCAGTTCCTGAGTGCCTGCACCCGCAGCCAGTCTCTTAAACTGAATAAGACTTTTTAAAAAAAAGCTAATTGAATCCATTTTTTTTCCATTTCATATTTTTAAGTACCTACCTGCCACTGGCCTTGTATTGTCCCATTACTGCACCATTCTAGTGATAACATTGCCTCGCTAATCTTACTGATGGTCACATTGCCTTTTCAGGCCGCAGCACTCTGTTTTATTGGCGTAGCATTATGCAGAGTGTTTTGACTATTGTTTACTCCACAACATGCCACTTGTTATCTCCTGCAGCAAATGGCCATGTCTTTACCAATCTTGTCTGGCTTTTGTCTGCTTCCCTTTTTTCCACCGGCTGAGCAGCCATTTAGTGCAAGGGTCAGGGTTGTAATTGACAGCCACCACTAAACAAATCTGCTCGGCTCGGCGGTAGACCAACCCCACCTCCCGTCCCCTTCCTCTGGTCTAATCTAACTAATGCACCCGTGTGTGTGCTGGAAAGTGAATTAAGCATAGAAAACTCAATACCTGATCCATCTGACAGAGCTGCCTGTGTGCACATTAGCAGTTTCTCTGCAGCCTCTGTAATTGTATTACACAAGTTGGCCGCTCTAACGATCAGGCCTTACACACACTTACACACTCATACACACTCTGACTGTTGTCGTTAATCGCTGCCTTCGCTGGCCCTTGAGGCGTACAGCAGGCCAAGAACAGAGTGATCGAGAGGGAGGATGATGAAGCGTGTATAGTTCAGCCCTCCCTCAAGGCTGACATGAAATGAAATCATAGTCTGCGTTTGTGTGTGTGTGTGTGTGTGCGAGTGCTTAAAAATTGGTATATTGCAATGCATCTTCTTTTGTTTTCAGAGCTATTTTGTCACTCTTTGTAAGAGCTTGCTTTGCCTTCTAATCAGTGTCTTTTTGGGCACTCCTGCTGTGTGGCCCTGTTTCTTTTTCTGCTTTTCTTATCCCAACTCCCTGCTATCTGTGTTCTGTCAGCAATCCTGCCCCGTGCCAGAGAACCCAGCAAGATAAGATGAGCTTACACTTCCCTCTTCTGCTCCTCAATAATCTCCCATGACCTACGCAGACCTATGCGAGGTTACAGAATATTTTTGTGAATTTCTTTTTATATATATTATTCAGCAAATAACTGGCAAGCTCTGTGGAGAATCAGGTGTAATGAGCAATATATTAACTCACAAATGATTTTCATCCTCACTTAAAATATTGCTGGACTTTATCATTGACAACCCAGAGAGTGGAAGGACACAGGAAGGAGAACAGGGAAGGCTGAGAAGGTGATTAAAGAGGTTGTTGTGTTGATTTGCTGCGTGTTGCCATGCAGGCAACCATTTGCACTGGCCTCACTAATGGAGACTTCAGTTTGAATCCAGAGAGAGCTCTTTAAAATTTTATTTATTCTAACTGGGTGATTTATAATGATGAGCCACAGACTCTTTCCACCACAGCAGGACATTAAAAAGAATCCTGGGAAGAGAGGGAACTATATATAGCATTACCATGAAGGGACCTGCTACAGGCATAAAGAGAATGCAGGAGATAGATGGTGAAAGATGAGATGATGCTCAAATCTGCCCGATGTCGTTTGAGAGACCTGTGACCTCCACCGATCCGAGGGCCCAGTGACATCCTACTAGCCAGATGACACCCGATGATCCCACGCCTGGGAAAAGGTCTAGTATGTGTGCATGTGTGTGTGCGCCAGAGTAAAAGTCCCCGGGGGAAGACTTTTCATCTACTCAGAGAGTAGGTCATCAGATATGCCTGTGTGTATTCACCTCCATGTTTGTGCACATTCACATTTATATATGTGTGTGTGCACAAACATGGGAGGAGCAGGGGAGAGCTGGGGTGGGCAGCTTTATCTTGGTTATCTGAAAGGTCACTCTGTCATTGTCGGACTGCACTTTGCAGAATCTCTCTGCGGTCAGAGCGAGGCAAGACGATCCTGGAGAGAAAGAAGGAGGAGAAGGCTGAAAGCTGCTGCTCATACCTTAAGATGTTGCAGCAGTTTCGAGGCAAAAGAATTTTAATTTGCATCGGTGATACTGAGGATAAACATGAAATGATTTGTGGTAATTTTGCTCTCTTCGTCCTCAAAAAATGGTGCAGTTGAGAAGAAGAATTTACCTTCATGTTGAAAGTTATCTGAGATCCATTTCCATCTTATTTTGTTTCGTGATCTGTAGACCTTCTCATACTTACTAGTTTACTTGACTCGGGACAGTTTGCTTTCAGACTGCGCTTTCCCACTGGTTTGGTTTGTGTGACTAACATATTTCCCTCCTTGCCTGAGGTGGCTCTGCATCAAGAATTACTGAAAGACAAGACAAATAATGTACAAGAAAGTTCACCCATTCACCCAAATTAATGTGTGCCACCTTCTGTTTCTACCACATGAACTGCGGTCCACTTCCTGCTTTTGGTTCACCTGAATTGAACCAAGAGCTAAAATTCTAAGTGGGCCAGCTTTCTTTTATTTGATGTGCTTCCGGATTCTGTTACTTATTCACACCTTCCCAAACAAACTAGACTTTCTGAGCAAATGAAAAAGCAGGGCTCGTATTTAATGCACAATTAATCTTCAAAAAGATATTTCCTTATCTTTATCATCTTTTTTTATGGAATTGTTACTTTTTGAAGGTCAAATTAAACCAATTCTGCAAATATTTGTTGTGTTTTTGCTAAAGGGGTCCTATTATGGTATTTCTAGTTTTCTGAGCTTTCTACAGTGTTACAGTGTCAGACATCAGACATCCGACATTTGAACGGCACTGTTTTTTTTTTGTTGTTTTTTTTGTTTGTTATCACCTAAACGCATGTTTGAGTTTGAGTTTGAGTTCCAGCACTCTCACCGTTCGGTTTCCATGGCGACAAAAAAACACGTCGTTCTAAAGAGTTTTTTCTACTTCAAAATCGTTGTGACATCCCGGGGGATAAGGTTCGGTGATTGGTTACCTTCTACTGGTTAACAAGGACATGTACAAATACATCAGGCGGGTGGAAAACGTCGGATAAAGTTTTTTCCAACGATGGCTGGTGAGTTTACCAAAGAGAGACATCCTGCTGCATTCGTTGCTGTGGGTTGCTGTTTTCCACTTCGTTTTCAGGGTCTGATTCAGGTTCCAACATGTAGGGCTGTATGCTACATTGTATTTTGTTTTTTAGATTGAGTTCATATGAGCCTAATCCTTCTGTTTATGAGATGTTACAATGACGGTGAAAGCAGTTGCGGTGCGCGCTCCCGATGTAGCGCGGTGGCGGGAGGCGGGGCTTAATGCGGAAGAGTCTCAATCCACTCGTTTTGCCCACAGGCTGATCTGACAGCCTACGGAGAGGGTCGGTCTGAAGTAAATAAAGTGATTTGTGACAATAACTCGATCAATCCCAGCCCTTCTGGTCTCAGAAATAACAATAAATTAGCCTGAAATGCACATAATAGTTCCACTTTAAAGACACTGAATTAAGTAATTTTTTTCCCTGTGGTGTATTTGAAGGAATTTAAACCTAATAACAGACATAACAAAAGCTTGCAAATTTGTTATTCACTGAACCATTCAAATTTGGAGGCTGTTATTATGACATAAATCCAGCTCGGGTCAGAATTTACACCCCCCCCCCCCCATCTTTATTTCTACCCATCTTTTATTTGTATAAAATTTTCCTCAGCTGTTATAAAGTTCACCTAAATTGAAGGAAAATGCTTATAGATGTGTGCTTGCATGAGGTTTCAGAGATTGTAACCTAATAGAGCTCAATGATGATGACAAGTAAGTTGAATTTGTATCAAAATGTAAACTGGCTGTGCTAACAGTCACATATGACATCCTGCAGAAGACAGCGACGGAGTCAAGATGAGTAACTAAATCGATCCTATACATATACAGTAGTTTCATAAGAACAAGAGTGTAAAGAAACTTTTAAAAAAGAGAGGTGCCATACAGTATCTTTGTGGTGTTTTGCCCAAACATGTCACAGTTCTTTCATAAAATATAAAAATTATGCCAACTTTTAGAAAAAAAAACCCTCACCAATCGTCACCTAATCCTTTTAAAG
This sequence comes from Telmatherina bonti, assembly GCF_933228915.1. Classification (NCBI taxonomy): domain Eukaryota; kingdom Metazoa; phylum Chordata; class Actinopteri; order Atheriniformes; family Telmatherinidae; genus Telmatherina; species Telmatherina bonti. The sequence goes on from NC_136615.1 coordinate 19,534,777, forward strand.
ATAAAGAAAAAACAAGTAAACTTCACATTTAATCATATGCAATAAATCAATACAAAACACAAGCCCATAAAAGTACCCTTATCATCAGAGTGAGAATGGTGCGAAGGAAGGAACTCATCCTCCTGTGTCATCGTTGTACAAGCCAAATCCCTGAGCAACACTAATCCTACTGGTTCTGCTGGTTATCTCTCCTCCCTCCTCCTCTTTTCCTCCCTTAGCAGGTATTTCTCCTCTGAGAAAGGTCCTTCTGTGACATCTGTCCCTTCTTTTCCTATTCATCTCACCTGTAACCCCTCCCAACCTGACACCCCTGCAGGGGCTCTGTTTGTTTTCACTGTTGTATCTCAGTGACATTAGCCACAGTAATCCAATTGAAAGCAAGTCAGACCCAGAGCTGGGTTCTGTGGGGTTGAGGCGTTTCCACGGGGATCGCATGGATTCCTAATTAAGCTCATTAAAGCTTGTTATTAAAGCTCGTTAAATCTCATCCTGACATGGCAGCACAGCTACTGGAGTCTGACTTAACTAATTCACACACAGCAGCGCAGACCCCAACCTCAATCACGCAGACATGCACATGCGCACAGAAATGCTGACTTACACACAGAATTCACCAGTGTAATGTGCTTGTTGGGTGCAATTAAACCTCTCAATAAGCCCTGCAGCTTTTCCTGCTCTTTGGTTTGAACTGAACAGAAAAGTGACATGAAGAGTTTAGTGTGCGCTGTCGCTGACACCCATCCAAGTACAACCTTTTGTGTTCATGCAAACTTGTAAAGCGGTTAGTACTTATTCAGAAACAGAATTTGATAAACTTACATTTTAAAGTAAAACACAACATTTCAACATTAAAATTGACTGGTTTGTTTGCTGTGGAGCATAATTGAATTACTTTTGCATGTAGCTAAATGTGTATTTACTTTGGAATGCAGGTTTTTGCCAAGCTAAGCTGTACCCATTAAGGCTGGAGTTAACATTCAACAACTCATAAACTCGTTCTGTATGAATTTTTTCTTTAAAAAAGACCTTCTTTTGAAAGATATATATTTATATATGAACTATAGTATACATACAGCTCCAGCTTGATTGTCTGCTATCCTGTCACTCACTGCAGTGAACATCATGCCTTACTTCATTGCAGTATTTCCAACAATTGAAAAATATAGTTATTTTTTGGACAAACTCGTATCAATACTGCATAGCAAGAGTAAAGTGTAGTTTTTAGCCACCGGGACGCCCCTCTGCTTCTTCACTGTTCAGCTGCTTAAAAAAAATAAACAAACAAAGAACAAAAAAAAAACAAAAAACAAAAAAACAATGAGCAGCAGCCAGTGGCCATGAAGATCAGCTTGTGCATCAGCTGTGTTTTTCCAAAATTATTACCAGAAAATCCAAATATTTCTGAATTAAACTAAAAGAAAACCTGAAATCAAAAGCTAAAATCCAGTACATTTTATCTTTCAGAGCTGCAGTACTGGTAATTGTTTTTAACATATAAAACCACTTAGACATCAAATTTAAAAGCTATAGATTTTTTTTAAATGACTTTTACATCATTAACTTTGTCGCTGTATCTTTTTAACCATAAAACATGGTCCACAGTTTGTGTAACGGGGTCACTGCTACAATATTATATTGTAACACAAGCTGGGCTATGCAGACCGGTTTCTGTAACTGTATAATCCATGTAACATGCTGACTCAAACATGCTTCTTCAGACTAAGAAAAAACATGTCTAAACTTAACACTAAACGTAAGGGCATTTCTGTTTAGTAAATTATTTATTCATTGTAACTATGCCTCTTGGACATGAATTGTGTACTGCTGGAAAGCCTGTTTAATTTTCTTTTAAATAATGGGATTTGTGGGATGAGTGGTTTTCAGGTTTTGCACAAAAAGAACTTGCCATATCTTTTTGTTTGGTGTTATTTATTGTCGTGGACAATTGAAGTCTGAAGAAGCTTTTAAAAATGTAATAATCTGATTATTTAAATAAACAGAGGTTTCAACAGAATGTGGTAGAACAATGCGCAGCCATGTACAGTCTGGTACAAGAACTGAGGTTGGTCATCAGCTTGGTCACACACTGCTGTACTCTTCAACCAGCATTCGTTGCAAGTCAAGCAGTGTGTTTGTGTTGCTCATTTTGGTACAAACAACATGCCCAAGCAGATCCCAGAAGCTGAGTGTTATTGAGTGTTTCCTTACTGCAACACATCTGTTTCACATAAAATGGATCTGAGTTCAGCACAAGTCTGTTAATGACCCATTCATTTGAATCAGGTTTGTTGCTGCATGGAAACATCTAATACCTGCAGGACACCGGCTGTCAAGCACCAGAGTTGGTGACCAGAGTTGGATGTAGTCTCTGATAAACCATGCTCTGTGTGGGCGAAGGTTTTCATATTGGAGGACAGAGTTTAGTTGCTGGCTGCAGAATCCCATCTCACTATCTCTGCATTGAGCATGCCTCCAGTGATGGAAAGCCTTGCTTTTCTAGTCAGGGACATGCCGCCCCACACACTCACACTGCCTTCATCAGAAGCTGTTGCCCTGCAGGTGCAGCAATCAGCATTATGTTTCCACACTTTGACCCTACACTTAACAGAATAATCTGGTGGGGGATTGTCTGCATGTCTATCCACCTTGATCAAAATAATACCTGGAGTCTTCTATGCAGCGGCTGAAAGCAGAAACCTCTGTGTAGTTACAAAACAACCAGCATTGTGCTAGTCCCTGGAAAAAAAATAAAAACACAACTACTTGTAGTTACAAGCTACTTAATAAAAGAAAAAAAAAAGACTGTTACTTTTCGATTACTTAAAAGTCTTCCCTCTAATATTCTTTTATCGTAATTGGTGTTGTACAAAATCTAATACTAACTCAAAGAAAAATGAATCTTTCAACATTATTCTATTTAAGTAGGACAAACAGATGATATAAAACAAATGAATACAAAAGTACTTTAACAGCTGCTTCAAAATTAAATCTATGTGCAATGTTTTACTTGTTTAAAACATAGATAGATAGATAGATAGATAGATAGATAGATAGCAAAGAAGAATTTAAATGTGACCAAAAAATGACAAAAAAAGCAGCAAACTCTTTAAAAATAAAAGGATGAGCTTTCTAATGAAGATGATGTCACTGTTCAGCATTAGCATTACATTTGTATGATCATATTTCCTTAGTTATAAGCGGGCATTGTAACTGCCTCTCTGGTAAATGAAGTTGAGCGTGCATGTGCAGGTAGGGGTGTATCAGTTTGGACTGGTGTGGGTAACAAAGGAAATATCGCTGTCGGCATTAGTTCCAGAAAAAGAAAAAAGGCGTTCATATTTCCCGTTTTGCATTCGGGGTTATTGTTTTATTGACGACAGCTGTGAGAGATTCTCAACAGCTTCACAAAAAAAGCAGAGAAAATAAAGTAAGCAACTATGCGTCATTTACAAGCATCTTTACAGAAAACATGCTGAACACGCTGACTTTGCTGCACTGTCCATTTCCTTCTGCAATGCTGTTATAACTGCTAAGAAGCACAAAGCTGCTAGCCAAAAAATATCAACCGAGTTTGTAACAGAAAAACACGCCATAGGGTAACGCTAACCGAGTTGCGCTAACCGAGTTGCGCTAACCGAGTTACTATATTTAAAGAGTAATTCATTAAAGTATGAGTTACTGACAAAAGTAACTAGTTACAAACTAACACTGGAAACGAATGATGACTCCTGAAATAATGTTAAGATTTGAGGTTCGAGTTTTTTTTTTAGATAGTTAAAGATATGTTCTGCTGACTTTCTCCCCACTAAATGTTAGCATGACTCCTCTGTTAAAAGTTCCTTCCTGCTATTACAAACTGCGATGACTCTGACTCTTTACTGGTTAAGTGAAACAGAATAGAAAAAAAAGAAGAAACAGAAACTGCAATCGTGACAGAAACTTTTTTCTTTTATATTTACAAACTCAGAAAGGATCTTTAAATATTGCATTACTTGTAGAAAAAATGCAATTTACTACGTGCAATGGCCAGACTGCTCATACAAGGTAAAATTCAGCCATCAGAGATGTTTCAGTGAAGTGGAAAGGTGGTGAATAAGTGCTTCTCTCTCAAACACTCATGCATGTTACTGTATGCCCCTTGACCTGACACTAAATTTACACATCAACTCCAAATATTGTTCTTTGGCCATATGGGGGAACGGTAAACCATGATGTTTTTGAAGGTCTTCAGGGGCTGAGTGGAACAGTGCATGAGTGTGTGTGTGCGTGTGGAGAGAGAAGGAGTGAGAAGCAAAGAGTGAGTGTGAGACTCCCCTCACAACCTGAATCAGCCCTTTGATGCTGACTGGCCTTGACATCAACAATGTGGCCTTTCACAGCCCTCCACCCACCTCCGAAGAGCTCACCGAGAACACACACATACAGTCTTCCCTGCTGTAGTTTTTTTTTTTTTGTTTACTTTATGTTGCTCTTTGCGCCATTCACAAGGAAATGGCTCTGAGGCTGGAAAGAAAAGCATAAAAGGAAGAAGAGGAAGTCGTTTCATGGACTGGGTAAAACATAGACGGCATCAGATTTTTCTCAGAGCGATCGTTCTGCTGTTTCCTAGCAGCAACCACTGAAACTCAAGATCTTTAGTTTTCTGCAGAAATTACAGTTTAAACATTGGAGAGATGACATGTTATTAAGCTGAGTTTGGTGACTCGTGGAACTGGTCCGAACCAGAAGGACATACAATACAGTGGATTTATGTGCCAGTTCCCAACATTTGTGTAATTCTGTTGAAATAGGTCCTTCGCATAATTTGCTGGTCTTGTCATTCCTAGCATGATTTCATCCTCGTGTCACGTTAACTGTGGTTAGAATGGGTCCCAGATCAGCGTTGAAACACTTGAAGTCCACAGAAGGGAGAGTGTGAAGCACAGGCCGTTGAGGGACATCCATCAATGACATCACTGCTGATTTTGGTGACACACTCAGCAAAACATGCCCAGCTGTGTATGAAAGAAACACATGAACTCACTGTTTCCATGTGATTTTTTTTTTTTTTTTTCAGTTTAGCACTTTTCAACGTCTTACAAAAGCTGCTGCTCATATCAAATGTGTGTTACCTTAAAGCACAATGTGTGAAAAGAATTTACAGTCATTGCCATGACAAATAATGTTTTCATCAGATGTGCTTCAAGCTAGTGGAACATAACTTCTCTTGTCTTTGTTTACTCCATGCAAACTGTGATGGACTTGTTAGCATCAATTTGCATTAGTTAAAGCCACATTATGCTGCTGAGTGCAACGATAAATTTATAGAGGTTGACACAGCCTGACAGAGGTGAAGATCTGTCCCCAGGGTTGTGGCCTTCTGCATATTATAATGAGATATTATGAGGGTAATAAGGACACTAACCTGAGGTTTTTTTTCACCTCTTCTTCTCCACTTGATTAAATTGAGACATAAAGAATGAGATACACACCCCATATTCACTTTTAAAAAAAAAGGTGGAAACTATTCCTGTTTTTTTCCCTGCTCTTTTAAAAACCAACAACAGAGTTGTGGTCTGAACGTTACCTCTTAAGTTAAACACATTTCTCAGAACATGCCATTTCCTGAAGATGAATGCTACTCTGTGATGAGCAAAGTTAAATGCATCCAGTCATTTTCTCATGGAAAACGAGTCTGCGTTTAGGTGATGGCATGAAAAGGATGTGGGCAGTTACAGAATGGCTGCCTTGGTGCCTTGCTGCCTGCATCTCTGCCACGTGGACACGTCACAATAAATTATTCATCCTTTTTTTGCCTTCAAAATAATAAATTGAGTGGTCAAACCTGAAAAATGACAGAAGCCAGATTGAGACCAGAATCTATTAAGAAGCTCAACTAGAGAATATTTACTATTTCATGAGTGTCTGAGAAATTCTCCACAGTCCCACCTACCTTTCATAATATCCCCACTTTTATTTTGCCAGCTATCTTTTTTTTTTTTTTTTTTTTTTGTCAAATTCTAAAAATGTTGGTTGGAGGAAAAATACATTTTTTTTAACCCTTATACATGCAAAGCACAGCTGTGTCCTGAAGTTTTAATTTAGGCTTAAATTTATCACAATTTGTGGTAACAACACACCTGCCAATTTGAATCTTCCTGTGTATGTATGTGTTCACTTAGTGCTTGCTTAGTAAAAGCCACTTCCGACTTCAACTGCGGTAATTACTGTAATGGCTACAGTAGACATACAATCTGACTTCCCACTGATGATTTAGGGAATTTTGTGTTTTCAGGATGTAAACAGCGGGTCAAGCCAGGTGCTGTCAGGGAGCTTTTGAGCTTTTACCCCGCTGCTGCTGGTCTGCTGGAAACATGCATCCACAGCTTCAGTGGTCAGAGGCTCATATTCCAGTCTTTCTGACAGGGGTGGTTTGCTTTGATAGTCAGGCCTGTTTACCGCTCCATGTCCTGGGGCTAACTGAGCTCAGATCACCCTCAAATGAACTGAGGAGTGAGGGAAATATTCAACACAGCTGTGCTTACTCTGAGGGCTGAGGCCAGGAGAGACATGCTGCTATCCTTTCAGGTGCTGGGCAGGTCTCGCTTCTGAAGCTGTCTTTATAGAGCGTGTTTGCATTTATAAAAATGTTTACTTGGATATGAAAATAAAGATTTCCCCTGTGGCTAGAGATGGGAACATGAAGAGAAAAATTGAGCTAGATACTGATAAAGGATTTTCTAAAAGGTAGCATAGCAGCTAACATGAAAGCTGCTTGGGACACTGTATAGTACGGGTGGGAAAATTTAATGGAAAAATCGAATATTTTTAAATTTTAAATTTTAAAATTGATTTTTTATTTTAAAAAAATCAACCGCCCCCCCCCCCCCCCCCCCAAAAAAAAAAAAATCATCCTTTGTAGAATTTTTGTCATTTTTATTGATATTTTTACTTGTCTTCTTGGGCATTATAGCAGTAGAATGATGGTCTGGCTACCATGTTGTTTTTCTTAATTAAAATTAAAAAAAAAACATGAGCAAAAAAGGATTTGTACATTTTTGTTTTACTTTTAGTCTACAAAAAATCAGAAATACTGAGGAATCATGAGAATTGCAATTTGAATAGAATCGGCACCCAAAAAATCGGAATCAGATCTAATCAGGACAAAAGCATATCATCACAGCCCTACTGTATAATAGTAGTAGTCAGAACATTGTAACAGGCAGACTATTTGTTAAATACTGTATCAAATTTGGTTCCCTGAAAGGTTAACTTAAGTAAAGACAGAACTTTAGTCTGCCTTTTTGCCTTCTGTTTATATTTGATGTTGACTAGTTAGCTATTTTTCTAGTTGAAAACAATCCATTTTCAAATGTCTTTCTCATGTTAATATTCAAATACATTGGGGCAGCATTTAAGTTCTACCTTATCCTCACTCCATTGAGATTTCTCCTTGTCTGTTTTGTTCCTGCCATCAAATTTGTTGCTGCTTATCTGGGGTTGGGTTTCGCGAGCAACTGCCTAAGCAGAGAAGCCCAGACTTCCCTCCTTCTGGCCATATTTACCAGCCCATCTGGGGGGGATCTTGAGGCGTTCACAACCTAGCTGAGAAATGTAGCCCCTCCAGCTTGGTGGGATGAGCTTTTCAACCACAAGACCCGGAGACAGAAGAACTCCACTCCTTGGAGTCTGCTTCCTCATCGGAAGATGTCACATTCCGACTGTACACAGTGTTGATCATTCACTTCTTCCCCCTTCAGAGCTGCTGGATGGTGGGCCAGAATATCCTTGAAGCTGTTTGGAAGTTGTTCTTCATTGCCTCTCTAAACTTCTTCAATGCCCAAATTTTTGACTCATTGACTATTATCTCAACTTGGACTCAATGTCCACCACCTCATTTGGGACGATGCGAGTAAAACTCTTTCTGACCAGGCACTCTGCTAGCCAGTCCCAGAAGACCCTCAAAAGATGTTGGGCCTGTCAGGCTTAACCAGCATCCTTCCCCAGCATCTGAGCCAACTCACCACCAGATGGTGATCAGTTGACAGCTCCACCCTTCTCTTCACCCGAATGTCCAAGACATGCGGCTGCAAGACTGATGATAAAACTACAAAGTCAATCGTGAAACTGTGGCTTAGAGTTATAAGTTCGCAGTTGGACACTCTTATGCTTGAACATGGTATTCGAGCACAGAAGTCAAACAAATAAAACCACTCACATTCAGATCCTCCCTATCACGCCCTTCCATGTCTGTCATTGTCCACATGAGCATTGAAGTTCCTCAGCAGAATGAGAGTCCCCAGAAGAGGACTTTCCAGAACTCCATCCAAGGTCTCCAAATAGAGTGGGTGGTCTGAAATGTTATTCGGTGCGTAAGCACCCAAAGGCAGCAGGCCCCATTGCAAAGACCCAGTCACCAGGGGAAACGTATGGATCCAAAGTTTGCATGCATCATAGATGTCATCTCAGCCACATTTTGTCTGGCCCCTCACGTTAAGACTTGTTTACCTTTGGTAACCTTACCAGGGGCATAAAGCCCCCGACAGTATAGCTCTTAGGATCTTTGGGGCACACAAAACCGTCTGCCGCTGTAAGGTGATGTCTCAGGGAGGGGAGCCTGCTCTGTTGTTTTGACCAATTTCTGCATGTCTTCACAACAAATCCAAGGCTGGCAGCAGCTATGTGATTTGCACAGAAACACTGTGGTGTAATGAATAGCGGGTATGGCTATAGCTATTTGGCAGGAGTGGATGGGAGAGGTCACATATGCTGTTAAAGTGAGCAGAGTAAAAAAAAAAAATATGGCAGGTTGTATGGAAACAGCTTTGCTTTGCCAAAAATCAATGCTCATCATGTTTTCTGACCTATTCTGGTGAAGTATTATGCCTTTAGGGAATTAAGTATCAAAAAGCCAGCTGTGGAGTGGTTGTCACTAGTGGTATTTGTGCTGTAACCTTGCATAGCCTGCTATAATTACTAAACTATTTTTGATTCATGACTGTGGCTGTACAGATTAATGCAGATGCATGCATGAATAATGTTTGTTAGCCTAATTTATCATCCATAGAATGTTTTTTTTTTTTAACCATACTCCCATCTTTTTTTCTATGCCCTCATTTGTTTGCACACATGCAAACAATATGAATTGAACATGGTATACCGACAGCAAGTATGTACCATATGCAGTGTAATTTATGCTTGGGCAGAACAATATAATGAATTGTCAGCTTTTGGCAAACAGAATAGTGAAATAATTTAAAAGATTACTGGACATATTTTGAATGTATGTAATTTGTCTAATTAATGCTAAACATATTAGTTGCAAATGTAAATTTTTTTTTTTAGCTTTTTTAAGCCGACAAATACAGTTACTGTTTAATGCATTTGTAGAATGAATGAACAAGTGTTGTCAAGAGAAGTGGAAAGTCGTAAGCAAACTGTGAGCAAAATCCTGTTGTGAGTGTATCCATACTGCCCACTGTGCTGCTGGCGCCCAGATTGGCCCCCTGTTTGCATGTGCATCCTGTACCCCTCTGCTTCACTGGCCCTCCCTACGCTTCTCCATATTTCCACTAGTTCATTATGTCCAAGCTTTGCTTAGTGTGAGTTCTGGCATGCTAGCACTGCCCAGTCCCATTCGACTCTGTTCCACTTCCTCCCCCTGGCCTGATGGCCTGGCTGCCCGGCAGGGACAACCTGCTCACCTCCGGGGCAGCTGGCATGCCTGATGGTCCCATTCATCAGACCTGAAGGAAAGAATTGAGGGGGGGGAGTTACAAAAGAAAGCGTATGGGGTGGGGGAGGCTTGTCGTTGACTTTACTAAGATGGTTATTAAATAAGGCATGATGACAGGACAGGGAGAGGAATGCTTTTAACGTCCTCCGCAGGAGGTGTCCTACACAAACCCTGAGACTGGATGGATGATGGAGGGAGGGAGGGAGGGGCAAAAGCAAACAGTATATATTTATCTTTTTTTTAAGCTGAAAACACATAGGGGGGCAGAAAAACAGGCATAAAGACATATTAACAAGGACAAGGACTCTTGGCAAATGAACTGGGAGCTTGAGGAAAAATTGAGCTAAAGGAAAACAAGCTTTTGAGGGTGAAGGGAAAGATTGTAGCTCGTCTTTTAGAGACAGATGACTTGCCCTGGGCAAGGGATTGGCGGCCTACACTGTTGAGGCTGGTGGCTGAATGGCTGATTACTGAATGACAGGACCCCTACTGAAGTTGGCCTTAACACATGCAATACACACACTGAATCTATTGAGTGTCTCAGCAGGGAGGAAGACACAGACCCTGGGCCAGGGGCCAGCGGAGGGATCCAGAGGGCAAAGAAGGTCTGCTCAGTTTCAAATACAGCCAGCAGTTCGCCATTGGCATGGGAAAATCCAGCCTCCAGTCTCCACACCGTCAGCTGTATTCAGGCCTAACAGTAGCACATCCTTGTATTCGCTCGTGTGTGTGAGATTCCCTTGACCCTCACCCTGCTCCACAGCTGTTCATTTGGGATGAGGAGAGAAAGAAAGGAAGAGAGGGACATGGAGAGAATGGACGCCTGAGATGACAAAGCTTGAATGTAGTCCCTGTGGGGAGAGTGAATGACTCACTGTCATCCTCTTTGGCTAGAGTCAGATATCTGGTTGTTTTCAACAGTGCTTGAAAAAGTTTAATTACATCAGCATTTATCACCACTTCAGTACAAATAACTGAATGATAAACTTTTATGTTAACGGCATAAGGGCTGCCGTATTATTTAAAGCTTTATGGGAATATTTTAGAGTGAAATATTTAGAAAAGTGCTGAAATATGCTGAAATACAGATCAGAAGCAGATATCACTCTCAAAAACTGCCAGAACCATAAACATAATTTTAATATTTGTAAACTTTGTTTGAGGAAACAATATAATACAGGTTTAGCTCGTGAAAATGAGTCAGTGTGGTTCTTGCACATACAATCTAATTGTTGTTTGGAGACTTTGCCAATGACACTCGTTTCATTACACCCCAAGTAATATTTCTTTCTATTCCAGATTCTGCTTCCACTCAATCCAATATGAGAAAAACAATTAGTTTTGCCCAGAGATTATATTTTTATTTTATTTATTTTATAATCTCAAGGATTTCTACCACATTTAAATCACACGGGAGTGCAGGTTGTTAGGGAATAAATTGGTAAATGCAATGATGGTTACAAATTTTGGCAAATGCAAGTCTGGGTTCGCTTTTAGCATTAGCTTGAAGCACTTTTCTTCTTGCCAAATGGATGACTCACTACACTCTTCGGGTACACTCAGTTGTTCTCAGAAGGGCTTAAAAAACATTGAATTGCATCAACATATAGGACAGTTTTATATTCTTCAGTTATTTATACTGAAATTAAATTGTGTTGCTCCAAGTTTGTTCACACCATGTTTTTAAAACCACACCACTGACTTCAGGCCGCGCTACCCGTCAGTTGTTGAAAACCGAAACTTCTCGTCCCTAGTTAGACTTTAGTTTATCTTAGTGTGCCTTTCTCAGGTAAAATTTTTAAGTGTAATTTAAAGCAATTTTAGTTAAATAACAACAAAACAACTGTTTAAAAACATTAGAATACATAAATGAAATTTAGCAACAAAATCAGAATAAATTGCAGCTCTCAAATGACATTCTGTTTTTGTGGTGGACAGATATCAACTGTAGCTAGTATGCTAATCATTATGCTATGATTTCTTTTTGGAGTTAAACTGAGAGAGTTTGTCAGCATAACATCAAGTGTTCCACATAAATTGTGATAAAACATGGATGAAGTCAGCATGACACCAGAGTGTTTGGTTTGTGAAGCGCTGTTTTGAATCCTAAAGGTTAGCATTGAGCCGTTGCTACCTCGGCCTTACTGACGCAGGAGGTGACCAAAGATACATATTTTCAATCCTGAAGTTCCTTGAACTTATGACATTTTATTCAGAATGGTCACCAGTAAAAGGATTTTTTTTTTTTAATGTTGACTCAACAGTAATTACAAACCACTTGAAATGTCCAAATCAGCAATTTCACTTTTCTGGTTGGCTGCCTACTCTGCCATTTGATTATGTTCTCACAATGTTTCTGTAAAACAATTTGGCAAGCCAGACCACTGTGTTAGAGACCGCTGACATGTTTGTGAGGGAAAATAACAAGAGTGGCTTTGCTGAAGCTGAGTTTCCCATGAAAAAGAAATCCCCATGTAGTCACTTATTACAAATAAACAAATACAACTGCCAGTGTAATGAATTGCACTACCAAACATGTGCACATGTTCAACAACCAATCCATCCGCTGTCCTTCCCTTTCAGGCATGCATACCTCATATTGACAATCTTTAACCCTTGCTACAGTCTTGTAATTATCTTGTCAGTTAACCTGGAGGTGCTAGGATAAATTATGCATTTTTCTGTCACCATTTTGCTTTGAATCTTAATTTCCTCTTTCAAATTAATTTAAAAAATCAGAAGATATTTAAATTCATATTTAAATTTGTCTTTGGAAATAATTTCAGAGATGTGCCTCTCTTTGATCCATTCATGATCTATGTGACAAAATGTAGAATCAAACCGTATTTAACTTAAAAAGCTTTTTTTTCCTTTATTTTCAGGTAAACTTTTATTTCAAATTATTAAGGCCTCATTTAGTACAAATTAACCTTTCGTGCCATAAATTAATGCACAGTATATGATTCTATATATGTTCTCATCTCATCTCCTGTTTTATAGCTCTGGGGAAAAAAAAAAAAAAAACAACTAAAAATTTCTATCCAGTTCTGTGAATCAAGCAAATGAATATAGGCTTTTCCCCTCATTTACTATACGTTATGTATGCTTTGTGCTGGATCTGCAGCAGTTCATGTCACATCTCCACAGGCTCAGCAATGTAGACAGTGTAAATGAGTCTGTCTGTGCATCATTTTATCTTGTGGAACTTGGACAGAATCCCGTATAATGCAGTCACATCTGAACAATCAAACCACAGTGACTATTGAACCTGCACGGGATTCAACTCTCAGCGCAGTATCACTCTGCAGGATTCCAAACCTCAGCAGCAATGACAAGCGACTTATTGAATATCTTAAAATAGTGTGACAGGAGATGAATATCTGACACATCCTTTTCATTTTAGCAGTACGTATGCGAAATGAAATGACATATGGTTTGGGTGATGGGAAGAATGAAGCTCAGACAGTTTTAAAGAATGATTGCCAGATTTTATTCAATTCTGTTCAACATGTCAAGAAAATCTGGATTTTTAACATTTTCCTTGGGTACCCCAAGGACATTCTGAATACTCCATGGCTAAAACTTGAAAATTAAGGTTTGAAGAGGGGAAGTATTTTTCATCTTCCTCAGAGCTCTAAGACATATCCTTTCAGATCCTGCCGGAATGATTTAGTTTACTTTACCGAGAAAAATCTTTGAATAGACAACGGACAAAAATGTTTGTACTGTATAGTCAGTGAAGGCAGCTGATCAATACCAGAATATGGGCCTGGTAGTTTGATTTTGTTTGTTTTTATCTTCTCTTACTTCTAAATGACTCATTATTCTGAATAAACTCATTAAATCTTCACTGTCAAAAGACGTTTGTTTACAGAAATGCCACTGCTGACAGGCATTTAATAAGCAATCTAGTTGTCATGTTATTCTGTTGGGAATAAAGCAAAAAAGCGCAATGAATATTTTTATCTTAACACCTGCTTATAAAAATTATGTTTTTTGTTAATTCAAAGTCTTAGTTGACCTATAATGTAAAGTGTTCAATTAAGTCATAGCTTTTGATTATTTCTACTTGAAGATGAAATGCATTAGCCTGGCATGTCAGAATGGAAGGCTATATATATTCAATACAGAGCGACTCAGTCTGGATTCCCTCCCCTTCACTGAGATTCACATCAGTCTTAAACAAACCGGCCACTCTGATTGGTTGATCTGAGGAGACTCTTGCCTTGCATCACTACGTAGTCTTCAAAACATTCAAGATGGCACACGGATGTAGCAGAGTTTGTTTCTTTTTGCCGTAGTTTCTGACTTATGACTAGGTTCAAAAAGCAACATCAAGTTAACAATAACGCCATGTAACCACGTTTTAACTGCAAAAACGACACAGGTCATTTATGTCTTATGTACTGTACGCCATCTTTATTTTTTTCTGTTGCGTTCACTCTACTGAACACTTCCGGACATCGTAGGCTGCCGCTTTACTGTTGTCGTGTCAGCCATTTTTTTTGATTGGTTTACTCTGCGCTTGTTTGTCCTGTCCTAGAAATGTGTTGATGAAAGGGAGTCCCCAGACTCTATGGATCAGAAAGTGTGTGACTTTACTATGAAAGTGACAAGCTGTGTATCCATTTCCCAAGGCAACAGCACAAAACTCAAATATAACACTAAAAAACTAGTAATGGAAACAGCTACATTTTGAAAAACTTATCAAATATGCTAAGGAGTTTTTTACACTGAGATGAAGTGGTTTTTAAGATGCGTCAGTATAGAAATATACTGCAGAAGTGTAATAGAGCCACTTTTTTCACATTTCCGTATCCCCGGTTCGTAGTGTAGGGGGTTATGTGACCCCTTCATTTCAGGTAAAGCTGGCCCAATATAGATGGACGACGGAGGAGACAGAAAAATATAACTGTCCTCGACAGCAAATAACTGCGTCATCCAGACTTTACGATGGAAATGAGGGAGAAGGGCTTCAGAAAACCATAGCAAATCCTCCGCAGCAAATGGAAAATTCTGAAACAATGCTACATGGCTACCTAGCATGAGCAGCAGGTTTTGTAAAATCTGCATTCAATGGCAACTTTGGGAAATCACAATTGTAGTTTGTTTTTTTTTGCAAAAAACTGTCATGGAAACACTCTAACAGATATCTTCCACTTGGACTTTCTTTAATTGACTATTCTAAATACTTCAGATCAAATTAGAAATTAAAACAAGGGAACGTTATTCCAAGAGTGTCCAAAGAATAATTAAATGTCCTGAATCAACTTTTTACACCAGCTTAATTTTCACAAATCTTTATATCACTAGCAGAATCTTCACTAATGGTGCACAAAATGGATAGGACTTTTGAGAAGCATGGGTCATTTGATTCATTCTCATACATTATCATTGGGCAATTATAGAATTTAGAAAACTTTGTGTAGGACTCAAAAAACAAAGTGCATTACTTGAGAGTTTTGTCCTAATCATGACAGCAGACTAATTTACGTATTATTTACACGTATTTAGAAACCTGCGCTGAAGCCTTCTGTGGCATGTACACAGTGCAGGAAGAATTTATCAGACACTTTTTCCTTCTAAGGCTGAAGGTAATTGTTATTCTATCACTTTAGAGATGAAGTTCAGACTCTTCACCCTGTGACCCTGCATAACCACGCCAAAACCTTACACCTCACTAAGCACATCTACTGCTTTACATCTGTGCATGTGCAGACAAAGATGAAGAGACAAATAAAAACACAGAGAAAAAGATATAATCTGTTCATCAGCACCTTTAGGTGCAACTTTCATGGTGGTGTGAATGTCGAGTTGCTCTCTCCACTAAGTGCCACAAATGGCTTGGGTGAACTTTTGCTTCTGTTTTGAGCTAGAAGAGTGTGTGTGTGTGTGTGTGTAAGCACATGTGTTGCAGAGTTACCCATGTGGAAGCTGATCAGTACCATGAATGCATTAACACCAGCACCTTGTGTGTGGAGATGTGTGTCTGCATGCACATCTACACATTTCAGAATCCCTCCAGGTCTTGCTACATGTGCTTGAAGTGAAGCTTTCGTGAGCTTGTGCTTTTAATTTTTCAGAAGCTCTGATGCCTGTTAGCTTAACCTCAGAGTGACCTCACTGATGTCAGTCTCCTTGGGATGCCATGACCCACCTCCTGTTTTTTTTTTTCCTTTCTTCTCAACAAGCCTTTAAAATGTCAGAGCAGTGAATTCAACAATGAGAATGGGACTTAATTACAGAACCAACATGAAAGGTTTTGGTGGTTGCATAGCACAGCAGTCCCAGCAGGGCAGATTTATGCAGTAGGGATAGTTCACAGATAATGTACTATGTTGTGTGTTTTATTGGTCTACAGAGGCATTTTACAACATTGTCAAGCTAGCAAAGTTTTGTTTTACTTTAAAATAAACCTTTTATGATAAATGATTGTTGATGATGTTGACGTAACTGGTGTGCAGCACATAAGTATTCTCTTTTTAATGGGACTGCACAATGTCAGGAAAATATGCATTGTGGCTTAAAATGGTTAAATATTAAAATAATGGCGTAATTATAACATAAAAACAAAAACTTGAGCATATGGTGCTAATCTCATACAAAGACTGCATTCCAGTCCTTCACTGGTGCATGCTAGCTAGGTGAACGTGCAGAAGAGCTGAACTTCCTCCAATTGCAATGCAGCCCCCATTTACATACCTGCGCTCAATGATATTGCACATTATTGTTATGAAAATAAACATTTATTTAATTATGATCATAAATGTTTTTGTTTTTTTTAAAAATGTTCAGGTCTTCAAATAGGTAAAATCAAAACAATGTCATGTGCTACATGCAGATAAAAAGGATCACAAGTTGCTAAAAACAGAGAACACATGCTAGTGCTGTGGTCTCTGGATCGGGTCCCTGTGGAAAACCGACTACAGCATCCTTCTGAACTTTTCACGTCATACCAGATCAGTGCAAAAGGAGAGGAAACCAAGGGAGGAGTGGAGGGACTGCATTTCGGATTCAGGCCCCCTCTTTCCCACCAGTCATCCATTTAACCCTGCCACTGCGCCTGGTGCAATATTAATGCCCTTAAACACAGATGAGGTGAAAATGTGTCTGAAGGAGCGGATCCCTGCAGGGAGGGCAGCTGCACACATGCATGGGGTTAAGAACACACACACACACACACACACACACACACCGTACATTATAGAGCCTTGTATATGGAAGACACACTGTCCATTTCCATTCAGATGGTACTTTCAGCCAGATGTTGTCTCTGTACAACACATGATCTATTCAGCAGCTTGCCATGCCTAAGTGTTCGAGCAGGCTCTGTTCCTGTTGTTTGAAACTAAAACAGGCTTAGCAGAGATTTAGGGATCAAGGTGTGTTTATGTGAAACCCTAAACCAGCTCAAATGGAGGCTATTCCGCCAAATACCCATGAATACTTGCTCGTGTGGCCGGGCCCTTTGCTCTCTGTGTGGAATGTTGATCTGAGAGGAGGAGGAGGCAGGTGAGAGGTGAGCCGTGAGGGCAGGAAATCAATTCAGTCCCATGTTACCTGAATAATGAATAAGGCGCCGTCTCCAGGGGTTGAGGCGGTATCGCTGGACAGTACAGGGAGGATGTGGAGGTCTCTGTTTGAGACTTTTTTTTAGCATGTTTAGGGGAAAAAAGTAACATCATGAAGTCTGTTTATATCCGCCATGCTGATGGAGATTTTCAGCTAATCAGCCATTTTTGTGGCTTTGTAAATCATTATTTAAATAAAAGACATCATCATGAATTAAGCTTGAACCATCATTAAATGGCAAATAAGTGTTCATACAAAGGCAAAAAGGCTTTGCAGGCTTAACGCTTTTTTCACATTTTATTATAGCAGCTATTGAAATTACATGCTGGACACAATCAGTCACCTTGCACACATAATCTTTTCCTTGCTTAGTTAAAATAAAAAGCTACAAGTTCTTTTTCAAATTTTTGGCATGGAGAAGGCGGCATAAGGACTAATTATAACACATTATGTGGCACCAACAAATTATGCTGGATTAAGAATATGTTTATTTTACAAAGTAATGTCTAGACCAAAAGTGTTTTCACTGTCAGCATTACACACATTGGGTGCCTGATCAGGAACTCAGGTCAGTTTTTATCAATATAAAGAATATTCTGACTAATTTTGTTCTATAATTATGCGTTTTTAACCCGAACAATATTTTTCTAATGTGGTGAAACAATCCCCATTCATCGGTATGCAGCTTTAGTTATTACCTTATTTGCTATAAAAGTAGATAGCAGGGTACTCACTCCATAAAATGTAACTCCAAACAGCTTCTGTCAAATCCTTCGTACTTGATATGTTTTCAGAAAATGCAAGCATAACAATTAACTGACATTGCCAGTCCATGAAGAAATGCCTCCACTGTCGCTGCAAAGGAGAATAAACTTGACCAACACTGTCACTGATACACAGCTAAAATTCAGATGACCTCTCAAGCACAGCACTTTGGGGAGTAGCAGAACACATTACTTCTGTGCCACATCTCATAGCTCGGTGCCAACACCCAGCCCTTGGCTACCTCCCGCAGAGTGACTAACTGTCCCACATTGCTGGTGATTCTTAACAAAGTAGTCACAAACTGTCCACTGGATGAACTCTGTGTTCCACGGCTCAGGCTCGGGTGCTTCGGTAACAGCTGGTGTTCCCAGTAATTTTATATTCCGTTCTACTCTGTGAAAAAGTCTCTCAGAGGCCACTTCAGGGGTGATGGAAGTAGTCCTGTTAGTGAGAGAGAGCGAGGGCCAAACAAGACAACAGAGGTCTTTGGGGAAAGTGAGCTCCAAACAACTTTGTAAAAGGCAAGACATTATTTGGTACCGTGAATATCCACCATTGGGTCCACCTTCATCTCAGGGTACATTAGTCTGTCATCATCGCTCTTGGCTGGCTTTTAAGGAGTTTTGTGCTGAGATTTTTTATTTTATTTTATTTTTTTTATTGACGTGTGTATTCAAAACGCTGCACATTCAGTTGTGCAAGTGAAATTTAACAAAATTTAACAGGTTAAACTTCTAACACTCTGAAGTGTGTGGTTGGATTAAGGGAAGAGTCTCATGAGTGGGTTCACCTCTGTCAGTCATGCTGTTCCACTAAATGAAATTGACTCCTAGACTTGATGAAGCTCATACTGCATTTCCACCACAAACAGCAACGTGTACAAATATTCATCATAAACTCCCCCTCATTGGGAAACACCAGAATGAGGATGAAGCATATTTCGTTGCATTTACTTTAAAGTGCAAAACACTTGCACGCACACGGATCTCATGAGGATGTTTCCTGCTGCAGCGATGGTGATAAGGGGTGCAGAGACAGGGCTAATATTGGCTGTTAATATTTGATGTTCTCAGAGGAGCTTTGTGTGTTTTTCATCAGGATGCTCCTCACCGTCCATCCTGCTCTGCCTCACTCACTGCGTCTCAGGTCAGGGATGGTAAAGAGACATTAGACTGCTTAAAGAAATACATGGTGCGGCGTAATCTACTTTTATCATCGATTTATCTTTTTATCCAATTGTTTCCTTTTGTAACCCTACTCTAGGCTATATCTCTTTATAGAAAGAAGCTTCACCCTCTCAAATGTTTATCGACATAGTCTCTGCATATCTAATTACCAGTCTGTAAGTATTTTAGGACAGGTATCACAAAGAATGTTACTGCCTGCTTGCTTGGAATTTCCTTGGGGGCTCCTCATTTTCATGGAAAGGTGTCAAAACTCAAAAGGTAGTCTTATTTTTTCCTTTCAACAATCCCAAAAGGCGCAGTGTTTGATGTTCTTTGTTACAGGAAGGAGAGCAGTGTGTACTGTAGCCCAAATAATTGGTGGAGGATTCTCAGCAAGGGAAGGTAAACTGAAAGTGACACCGGGCTGGAAAGCTCGGCGTGAGGCCGTCTTCCTTTCAGCACTTCATCTGAAACTACAGACCCTCTGCAGTTCCACGTTAACACAAGCAAGAGCTCCTTAACAGGAGGAGCAGAGCGCCTTTGGCAGACACAAACGCTGATTTCCCCCCAGTTCTTCCCATTAATCTTTTATATCCAGGGCTAAATATGAGCCGAGTTGATGTGACGCTACGTCTGAGTTGGGGGGGCAGGCTGAGTGAAGAGGGGGGAGGCCTGTCGAGGTTAAGTGCTCTGGGGTGTGTGACTCCAGGGATGTGAGCAGGAAAAAGAGGGAGGGGTGTATTATAGGGGAAATCAGGGGTGAGAGAAGAGGGGATAGTGGACAACTGAAAGATCATCCCATGAGGGGAGATCTCTAAGCTGGGGTGAGGTTTTATGAGTTTGGCCTCGGTGTCACACATGTGCATACTTACACAGAGACATGCACAGATACAGGTGGTGAGCCTGACACAAAAGCTTGGCTAATCCAGGCTATTCTCATGTTTCTGTCTTTATGATCCCCGGGCTCTTCTCAGATGGGGTTGCTGGCATAACGTCTGTTTGCTGTAATTGAAGTTTGTGCATTTTAACATTCTCACCGCAGTCACTCTTGTATCTGCAATCCTGCGGATCTTTACGGCGTCCTGCTATAGATCTGCATCTTTTCTGGGTGAATGTGTGAACAGAGATGTGAAGGGACATCTGGGGTGGCGGTACAGCTTGCTTATCGTTCTGCTATTTGTCTCTCACTCTTGCACGTTTGTGAATACAAGTTCCATGAGGATTGGACAGAAGATGCAGCACAAGTCAGCTGTGATGCTACATTGTATGTCATGAGCGGAGCGCCATGCCTGTGTGTGTGTATGAGACAGGATTCAGTCGAACACACCCTGATCATCATATCAAAACAACAATGAAAAAAAAAGTCAACATTGTTCTCTGCCACGCTCCATTAACAACAGCAGAATCCATAATAGTATTCGTTTTCAAGCAGTTTTATTTAATAAAGTGAAATAGGCTTGGTACCTCCATTACCATAATGCTACTTAACATTAATCTTGGTCATTAAAGAAGACTCGTACACAATCCCCAGACATTACAGTCATAGGAATTGGGAATGAACTGAGGGGAAAGAGGCACTTATGACTGTAATAATGTGTTTGCGCCTGTTTTTCAAATGCAAAAATCCAAAGCTTTTTAATGTATCCAGAAGTATTGATGCCGCCAGCCACGACTTGGAGGTAAGGTTTTGATCTTCTGCTGTGAATGTAAACAACTCATTAGGAAGGGAGCCGGATGCCTGCTGACTGGCAGGGACAGCAGGGGTGCTTGGGATATCTGGGAACATGTTAACTATCTCACTGCTACTGTCTCTTTTTGGTTGTTCCTCTTCAACCTTTTTCATATGCTCATCACATTCCAGCGGCTTTTTCCATAAGATATGGGGGGTATAATCATGTCTTACATACAACACCCACTTGTTTTTTTTTGTCCTTCCCTTTCACCTGCTGATAGAGTCTGAACCTTCGTTCAGCTCCTCTTGTTTCTCCTCCTCGTGCTGTTTTAGAGACCTTTTTATCCCACCTTATCACCTCTCGCCATTTCTCCTTTGCCAAGCTGTCCCCCAATGTCACACATGTGCATGCTTACATGCACATGTAACACATTCTTGTTTTTAATCAATAACCACTCCCCTTGCTGCCTTTTAACCTTCTGCATTTCCTCTTTTCCCCCCAAATGCCTCACTTCTTGTTCAAAGGTGTCAGACAGTCTCTTCATATGAAGCCATTGTCATTAGGCTCCATGCCTCTAAGAGATGTGACCTTTTCCCCTTTCCCTTTCACCTGGTACGTCCATCGCCTTTGATTTGTGCAAAACATTCAATGGGAAAGGTTATGAATATCACCTGATGGTTTAGGGCCACGCTCTGTATTTAGTTTGTGACGTCTGAATTTTCAGTTTTGCGCGTGACTTTAACCTTAAAAGCTGGAGAAATTTCCCTCTTATCATTTATGCCTGCAGTTTCTGCAGTTCAGCTCTCTGAGAAAGCACAGTTTGGAGCTGTGCCGTGCTTCAGCTGAGATGTCCAAATCCATATTTACTGTTGCTGTGATCAATAACTTGTGCTCTCACCAAGCTAAAATAGTCACCATCGCTGATGCATTGATTTGAAGTAATAGTTCATGCATGCTAATGAGTCCTCTGAGCCATAGAGGAAAAGCTTCAAAGTCTGAATTTTACAATAAAGATGTCAATACTGAGATCTGGACAGCCAGAAGAGCACATGAGGCAAAACTCAAAAATTGATTTTTAGGTTACTTTTTACATTGCACAGGAAGGTTTTATCATAACGTCCCCCCCCCCACCTTTAATTAATCTTCATAAATGTTAGCCTCAAAGCGTAAATAGGATTCAGCGTGTGATTTAAGACTGACTTATTCTCCCACATCCCACTTTTCTTGTTGGCTTTTAACTTTGATTCATGTTTTTTTTTTCAGCCATCTGGATCCTCTCTTCATTCAACAGTGTGCTTAGTTGTGCTATTCTGTCCCAGCTATCTTCTAGCCACTTAGCTGAGCAGGGATTAGTGTCTTTTTGTCCCCCTGACTGGCAGCTCAGAGTCTGCGACAGACCTGAGAGGCACCGGAGTCCCATCAGATCAACTCAAGTAATTAACTTGTTTAAACAAACTGGGAGCGAGAGTCAGAAGAAAAGCTTTCAGGATACTTCAAAAAGCCATTAAAAGGGAGGGAGGTGGGGTGGTGAAGACACTAAACAGGTTGTGTGTTGTTTATTGATAAACTGGAATCTATGTGGTGTGTGTGTGTGTGTGTTTATGTGGTGGAATATCATGGAGATCTGTCTATACCACAGGTTAGTCTGGTCTGAGGATCCTTCTGAAGAGTCAGACAACTTAACCACTGACCTTTGTGTACTGAGCTAAATTATAGGTTGCAAACACAGATTCTTGAAAGAAAGGATACAGACAATATGAGGAGGGGTCAAACCAACAAGTAAACAAAGCTGAAGGGAAGGTCCTGGACCACAGCTTCATTATTAACTCCATTTAGCTTGGTAATCCCCCCCCCCCCCCCCCCCCCCCCCCCCCCAGTTCAAACCCAGTGAATAAACTCCTTCTATTTCCAGACACTTAAATGTTTACGTCTTGAGACACTTCTTCTGCACAGCCATAGAATTTAATTGTCAGTTATCAAGTTGTCTTTGATGCAGTTCAAAAACTTTGTAGTACCTGACTGAAGCTTCTGCCTCCGTATTGCCACAGCCTGCACTAATGAGCTCATCTTATCACCGCCGCAACCAACTCTAACATAACAAACACACACCTTTTCTCTCTTCCTCGCTGTGCTGTGTATAAATGTGTCTGTGATTGCTGGGATAGTAATTAAATGAAGGGCTATTATCCATTAAAGTTGTTTTCCCTCACAGACCACTGGCACACTTGCCGTGGGGATTTTGCAGCACTGAGAGTTAATAATAAAAATGTTCAGGCTGAGTTGAAGCAGCATTTCCACAAGGTTTCATTTAGTAGTAAGAAGCCCCTTGTCAGTATTCAAGGGACAGTTGTGCTGGTGCAAACTGGTACATATGCAAAGAGCACTGCATGTTCTGCTAGAAAACAGCACAGTGCTACAGTAGACTTTTACTAAGTCCATGGCTACACATAAGACCACTGAGTTCTTAACGTTTCTCTGTTTCTTACTGCGACTTACAATCTGCGTCATACACTATAAATGGCTCCAGACGCAGAAGAGAAACAAAGCCATGCTAGTGTTGCAGGCATGTCTCTGTGTGATGTATGATCTTCATTTCCCCTCTATGGGCCATCTCCAGCTCAGCATCACCCGTAAGATAGACGGAGGAAATGAATGCTGGGGAATTTATCTCCCATGCCGGCATTGTTTCTGCCTTGTGAGCTCCGAATTAACACATTTATTAAAGTGCCTGGTTGAGACCTTCACTTATTCTAAGGCAGATGCAGGGCTGCTGAGTCGGGGTGGCGTGGTACATGTTCAATAAAAAAAAAAAAAAAGTGCAACTTAAAATGAAAGCTTAATGAAAATGAAAGATAATCATTTTTCTACCACACTAATTAGTGAAGTAAATGGTTGGAAAATTAAAAGAACGCTATCATTGCACCTGTCATCTTTGCATTTGCACAAGGTCAAACGCATAAAACGCACAGCAGCTGTGAAGAAAAATGCACTGTAAGACCGATGCTTGATAGGATAGTAAAGATCTTAGCATACAAGATGGAATATTTTGTATTATTTTTTTACTTTTTATTCAATGTTCTGTCCCACAGCATGGTGGTTAAGCGAAGCTCTTCTGGAAACTGACAAATCCTTGCAAAATTTGAATAAAATTTGGCACAAACAAGGAATAATAGATTACAAATCCATCAAGTTTGGGCACATCAGCTGTGTTAGATAATCTCTTTGGCGGTTAGTGGGTATTTATTGAGAGGAGTAAAGTAGCTTTAGAGTAGTTATGGATAATGTACAGAAAGCATTTTAGCAAAGTAAGGTCGAACCCAGCTGGAGAGGCATAAATCCTCAGTCACCCCGGCCAGTCGCTTTCACCCTCTCATGAGGACCACTGATTTAAGATAGAGCATGGAGAATAATTTTTTATAAACATTCATTCTTTAATCTGATTGGAGAATCCTTGAGTAGCTTCCTGCTAAACATCTGTCAACACCAATGAAAATTTAGAGAAGGAAATACTCCTGATTAATAATAAGTCCGGATCTTGGACCTCGTAAAGCAGCTTTACCAGCAGTGGAATTCCAAATCTACAGATTTTATTTATTTATTTATTTTTTTTTTTTTTTATCAGACTCTGATGTACAGGCTGAAACAGTGTAGGCCCAGTGGTATGAAACCCTCCCTTATGGCTTCTGTCTCTCATTTCCTGTGGAGTTTCCGTCTCTTTTCCCAGTGACTGTGCTGCCTCTGTTGTGGTGCTGGAAGGTAAAGCAACGGTTCTGATTTGAAGCCTGAGCAGAAGTCTTTAACTTTGCCCCCCAGTCCTGTTTACTCCTCCACCCCAGACTGCCTCAGGGGCACCTCATCTCTTGTCTCTTGCACTCCTTCATCCACCGTACCTCCACCTCTAGCCCTACGGCTGCTGCAGTTGGCTGGGCTAATGGAGCCACTTACTGCCCCTTTAAATCTTAACAGTGCTGGTTAACCCTTTATTGATGTTCGTAGACCTCTCGGCTGCCTGCAGGCTGGTCAGACTGTAAATCTACTGCCTGGGCTTGATCACCTGCTCACAGGGAGGCTTTGAGTGAATGCAGGCTTGGTCATTAGATAAAAGGGGGAAAAAGTGTAACCACAACCATTTGTCAAAAACTGAACAGTGACGTGTCTGTCTCTGCAAGCCCTTTGTTCTGCTCTAAGGCTGTTGGCTTCTGGTGGCTGCTACCATTTTGCCATTCACACAATGACTTAGAAGTAAAAACACCATTTAAAAGTTCTTGACTCTGCTTGTGTGTCTTTATCTGGATCTAATTTGTATTAGCTCAATGATTCTTTTGTTGTCAACGACTGGGGAAAAAAAAAACAAAAAAAAAAGCTACAGCAGAATTCAGCCCTCTTGTCTCATCAAATGGATTGATCTCAGTGGTAGCTGCTTAGATGTCACCACATTAGCTGTAATCTTATGAGCTCTATTCAGAGAAAACAGAGAAAAAGGCCAAAAAAACAAACAAACAAAAAAAAAAAACAAAGTGAAAGAGAGCTGGCTTCTGGTGAACAATGACAGGCATGCAGATTGTGTTTTGGATCATTTCACCTTCCATATTGGATTGTATGGTTGGTAGATTCTACTTCAGAGAAAAATGCGTTTTCTGAGCAGATGTTAGTTTTTGATCGATTCTTTTGTTGCTGCAGTTCATCTTAAAGCTGCTCACAGATGCTTATTCTGGGCTTCTTGACCGCCCTCAACTAAAAAACCTTAAAACCATCAACAGATCTCCCTTGAGTCGCTTAGAGCTCTGTGCAGTCTGCAGCACTTGTCCAAACATCTAATAGCCCATCTTTTGACTTTAGGGAGCATCCCACCCTTATCCTGCTCATAACTGCTTTCCCCTTGGGACCTTAAATGTGGAAAATGTGGTTCCCTGCAGGGAAATATGCTGGACTACATGCAATATCACAGCTGTGCCACCATTTCTAGTACTTCTGGAGGCATATCTGCATGAAAGGTGGATTCAGCTGTGGTCCAGTAAACTACACAAGACTGCTTCCTTTCCTTTTTTTTTTCCCCCCGCAACGAAGCCTGCCCTCCGCTCTAAAGGCCAACCGTATCCTTTTACCTCAGGCGAAGTTGGTCTGAGGGTCTGGGACATGTTAGCCAGCTGCCAAATGAAAGAGGATAAATCACACAAATGAAAACAAATAGAGCCAGGGCTGCTTGGCTCTAATTAAAGCCGGTCCCCCTACTTTGTAAAGTCTGCTGTGTGCTACATACTTGACAGTGCTCCCGGAAACATGTGTTCCTCCTGAATTCCTCCCTCCTCTGAAACAAAGCCATGTGTGGCTGCACAGGGGGCAGAGTTTGGATTTCAGGGGCATTTTCTTTTTCTTCTCCCTTCACATGTTCTGTTGTGTTCATGTTCAGCAGCACTCGCGTCCTGTTTGTCTTGCATACAATTACAATACAAATCCCATCTGCAGTGCCACAGTGCTTATGATATAATATTGTACTGCGCAGATGTACTGCTTGTTATTTTTACGTTATGATAAATTATTTACTGAAACTAATTTGTGCTTCTCCTTCTTTTGTCTCTTCCTGTCTTTTTCATACATGCCTGGGCCTGCTGATTCTGCTGCGTAAAGGTAAGCGTGTTTTGAAAATGTTCAGTCGTCCCGTGTATAGTTAGATTAATCAGAGGCAAATTACACAGACTGCAAGGATGAATTATACATGCACTAAAAGCCATTGCTTTGGTGCGTGAACTTACATAACTGGACACCCAGACTAATACCCTGTCCACTTCTGGAAGTTAATAGGATGAAGGGATCAACCTACATGAAGCTGCTCCTTCCCAAAAATGTGTCACTCTGCATCAGTAACACTTTCACCCTTTTATTAAAATGCGGCGTAGTTCTTCTTTATCTGTGTGAACTGAGCTTTCAGCCATCTCCTGTGAAGTGTGAACTTGCATTACGCTGTTGTAATGCCTGTGTCAAGAAGAGTTCTTTCCGTGTGCATTCAGGGAGATGGGAATGTTGTTTATGTGTGTATGTGTATGTGCTCCATCACACTTCAAATGCCACATTTGGAGGTGGAATACATCAAGGGATTTTTTTTTTCTTTATTTTTTTTCCCGATTTTCTTATCCACCCTGGCTGAATGAGTCATAAATGAGCCTATATGAATCTAGTGATATGGGAGGGAGACAGTGGATTAGAGCTCCTCAGAACCACCTCAGGTTGATATGTTGTTCATCCTATTCTTATCAGAGACCCATTGGCTGTCTGAAAGAGAACATCAAGTTGCTGCTTTTTTGTAATCCTCCTCATCACAGGCCTCAGAGGTTCTTCTCCAGTTGACTGAAAAACCCGGGTAGTGTTTCAGTTATCATGCAGTGGGAGGCAGAAGTGCCTTCCAGAAGCAATGATTTCTGCCCTGCCAGAATGTATCTGAGAGCTGCTGCACAAAACAGGAAGGCTCACTGACCCATGGACCAGTTCAATTAGCATTCACCACTGAAACCTGCTTGCGCCCAGCCACTTGCAGGTCTTGTGTGTGCACGCATGCATATGTGTATTTTGCTAGTATTACTGCACATCTACATTAAATATTAAAAGATAAGGCTGTGAGTGTGGTTGGCTAGACCTCTTGTTCCCCTTTCTCATCAAAAATAAAAAGACAGCAAAGTATTCGAAGCTGGAAAAAGGACGCAAGGAAATGTGAGGATTTTACAATAGCTAGGGGATGTGTGGATGAGGAGAGGAGCATGAACAAAACAGTAGCACATTTAATTATTAAAACAAGACATTAAAGTAATAATTAATGCAAAAGTGTTGTAGAAATATTATGAAAATGAGGCTTTTTTTTTTTTTTTGCTGTTTGTGCATTAGAGCTATAATGCATTGTGACACCTGCCTCCAGACCAGCTCGATTTGAAGCTGAAGATCTGAAAGGAAACGATAGATAGGGTGTTGTGAAAAGAGGGTCAGAGGTCAGAAAGTGGAGCCACCCAGCTCGTAATGACTTTAACCTCTGACTCTTGGCTATGTCTGCTAACTAAGTCTTTTCTTAATGTAGCGTAAGCGACAGCTTGGCAGCTTTTAGCTTTCATATGTCCGGGTTTCTTGCAGAGAGCCGAAAATGTCAGACTTATGTTGATATAAAATCCAGATTACAAAAACAAGACAGCGAGTGGCTGCATAAGTCATCAGTATCTAAATTTCACTTGTGCCTTTTCTACCTTCAGCTTCTCCCAGCCTCATTATTTCATATGCATTGTCAACATGATGCAAAATGCTGAAAGTTTATTTCCAGGAAGCCCCCTACTGTAGCTTGGCATTTGCGCTTCCTTGGAGCCAGCAGCTCCAGCTTTCTCTCTTATGGAACGGAGGACTTCAAACGTGACTAATTGTTATCTATTTGTTTGTTAATGTGCCTCTTGTTTGGTGCTGTTGGGAACAGATGTGCCTGATGAGCTTTGTGAAGTGGCGGAGATATGCAGTGGGACGAGCCTAATCAGTATCACAATTAGAAGTTTGGGAGTGCATCATCTGCAGGAGCTCAAGAGGAGAGGGGGGGGTACTGTTTGTGTGTTGCTTTGCATTTATGATGCTCTATTGAAAGCATATCCCTTCCATTATTTGACACCTGGCAAATTGTTAAGAACAAAACGTATAGGAGCCAATATGTTCCTTCCTTTGTCAGCAGGGAAAGGAAAATAACTGAGATAGGTGAGTTTCAAAGCATCTGGCCAATAACCTGACCTGCCTGGATATTGCACAGACAGGGAAAGAGGAATTATACACGTCTGGCAAGATGTACTATTGAAACCAAGATGGATTTGTTGCTGTGGGATGAAGGGTGGTGATATACTTCCTGACCTCTTACCTGACCCAGTTGGGTGATGGCTGAAGTCTTCTGTAAAGGAAGTGACCTCAGATGTAAGCTTGACAGAAGCCTTGGGGTTGATCTGTGAACACCTGTCAGCTCAGCAGTTGTGAAGATTGTGCCAGTCAGGACCTTTAGTTTGCTTTTGTTTTGGTAAGAAATACTATAATTACAGCTCCAATCATAATTAATGAAAAGAAGTTGAATAAGCCTGACTGTTAATATACAAACTATAAACACAAGCAGTAACTTGTATATAATGGACTAATAGTTTACAGCTCCGATAGTTAGCTAAGGCCAAGAAGGGCATTTTAAGAAATATTGGGATCAATGAAATGTAGCTTCTGTGGTAACAGACACACATACAGCATGATTTTGTCATTAGTCATGTGCTTTCTAAACATCTTGGATGGTACTAAACTGATCTGTGTATTGTTCTTATTTCCATCTTAATAATACTGTTTGCAATAATGCATCTCAGTGAAGGCTGGGCTCTCTATATTAACAAGTCAACAGGTTTGTGACCTTATTCCATCACTTATTTTATTTCATTTTATTTTTATAGTTTTATATGTATATTAAATGGGGATTAAATGGAACTTTTTGAATTTAGATAAAGCTGTGAGCGTTCTCCGTCTCATCTGCCATGACTGTCACATAATCCCGTGTTTAACTTCATGCACTGCTGGTGCAGTTTAAATTTCCAAATTTTTTGTCACTGTCACAAACTTCTCTCACAATGTCTGGATGTCTGCTTATTTGCAGACTCACTGCTACTGTCTTACAGCTGTTTCTCCCCTTTTAGTTGCTTCTTCATTCCAGATTCTTGTGAGATAAACTGCAAAGTTTGATTTTTACATCTAAGTCAGCACTTTGTGGTTGAGATTATTTGTATTTACATCAGAGTCAACTATGATTGTTTTAATGGTAGATTATGAACATGATAAAGTGGGTTGTTATGGCATTTTAGATGATTTGGGACTGAAAACTTCAACTTTGACAGGTTATTTTCATTCGTTCTCGGAGGAAGTTGCTGGACTCTATCCCAGCGGACATTGTGTGTGTGTGTGTGTGTGTGTGTGTGTGTGTGTGTGTGTGTGGGGGGGGGGGGGGGGGGGGGGTATACTCTGACCACCAAAACTAAGTCAAAGATTATTAATTTCTCCAGATCCATTAAATGTTGTTAATTATAGAATATAGGATTTACTTCTGATGTTGGAGTGGGTGGAGGAAAAACATTTAATCCTATAGATTATCCTCACATTAATGTTTAGGTGGCATCACATTACTGTAAGACGATCCCTTCAGCTTTAAAGCCAGTTGTTGATCTTTTTTTTTTTTTTCTAAATCATTCCTTCGACAGACTTTTCCATTAAATCTGCAGAGTCTTCATGTTGTGCTGTGCTGCACAGCACAGACATCAAAAGACCAAGCCTTCTGTGTCAGTGCAGCACTGTAGCATTTTAAAGTGTGTTATGCCAAATAGATGTCATGTTAGACTGCATATCATGCAGATTAAGGCGATCTACAGTATTCATCAAAAACAGCCCTGTCACAAAAGCAATATTGCACTTGGATATTTGGGTGAAGCTGCCTTCTAATGTGTCATGAGATGCACATTCTTTATTCAGGTTCTTCCCTGGGTAATTCATCATGCTTTTGTCTATCTTTGAAAAGAACAAATCATTTTTGAGGTTTTGTGTGGTTAAACAAATGCTGATTTGCTCTTTTCTTTTTCTTTTTCTTTTTTTTTTTTTGGCTGTGTCCGCTTTAAAATCCAGTTGTTAGGACACAGTTTATGTGAATTCATTTATCATTTTCTTGTCTCCTTGTGACATCTGAAAGAAGAGTTTTTGCTTCTTTTGAGATGATTTACAATTATATGTTGTATCTTAAGGAGTGTTAAAACAATACATGGACAAGAATGAAGATTTGCTGTGTCCTGGTCTTCGTAATATTTTCTGTCATGATTTACAGTTAAATGCCAATTTTCATCATATTTTCAGCTGAAGACTTTCTCTTACCTTTTGTTTGTAACCTTTTAAAGTGATACTTCTCTTCTGATACATTTCCCAAAGAAGATTGTGCAGTACTTACCATTTAGTTTTAACAACATGCAGAGGTATTTATCATTCTTAAAGTTAGCCTTTCCACTTGCCAAGACGGCATGTGTGCTCCTTTTCTTTCCTTCCTGATTAAGGTGTTGAAAATCCAAAACTGAACCTCATCAGTGCCCACATTCAGATTCATTTGGCAAAACACAAATCTCCACACTCTGGGAAGGCCACACATTTAAATGTAATCTTTTTTTGCAGTGCTATGTTATGAGATTGGGGTGTGCATGGTGTATCATGCATTCTTCTTTGTCTCTATTTTCATACAGCTGTGTGCAGATTTTTTTTGTTTGCATGTCTTAAAAGTATAGAAATCTCCCTTTGTGCATTACAATGTGCTGAGTGGGTCCCCAGCAGTAGAAGATAATGGCAGCAGAAGAGGCTAATATACAGACCTATAAAGAGTAATGGATCCTGTGGGGATTCAGAGCTGATATGAAACTTGTAGGCCACTCTCGTGCGGTATAGTGGTGTCGATGCAGCACACAGCACATGACAGGCAGCAGTGTTTATAAGAACAGCAGGATTATGAGACAACTATATTAAAAAGACATTAGGAAAATATAACTCAGGCATTGAGAGAGGCATGGTGCTGAGCTGCAGTCCCTTTGTCAGTACACCGATGATCATTTTGAAGATTTTAATAGTTTTAGATTATTCCAGTGTGTGGGAGATAGGATGTGAAATGATGCAGATTGTATCCGTCTCCCCCACAGAACTGTTTTATTAATCTGAGTGCACATTCTTTATTCCACCTTTTATTAACGTGGTGCAAGGCAAGTAGATCAAATGCAATGCCAGTGGCGGGCTCATTCGTTTTTTTAAATCTATGTTTCATGGTGAACATAATACTTTACATCCATTTTAAGTGATTACAGCAAAAAAAAAAAAAAAAAAAAAAAAAGTTATGATAATGTTTAGTGTAGTCAGGGACAGTGGTGTTCGGATGGCCAAATACACCATAAATCATTCTGTCATGGATGGAGGGAGGCGGGGCTGAATTGGCGAGGGTTGGTTGTGAAGGGGTTCTGGATGAGGGGCAATGACAGTTTGGCAAGGTGATATGAGCAGAACTACTGGCCTGTGGAGAAGTCCCCAACCCCCCACCCCACGTCATCTCTCCCTCTGTAGCTACCACTGTCTTTCTGTCACCTTCTCCTATCTCAGCAGCCGTGTTTTCCTCCCTAATACTGAGGTACTGTGTTTACCCCGTGGTGTGTATCTCCAGAGCTTGCCTGCCACTCAGTCTGCTGAGTGCTACTTTCCTACATATGGCAGAGGATATACTGAATTCTGAAATGTGGTTGATACTGTTTTAAAGTGAAAAGCAAACCTCACCCTCTCTCACTGGTGAGGTTTTTGCGTATCAGGTCCTACGAACAATTAAAATGAGTTTAATGCAGCCTCAGCTGAACAAGACTTATCCCACCACGTCATACAAGTACAATCCATGATTCAGCAGCTTTTATTGTCACTTTTAGCATTAATAACTTTAGTTGTCCTTTTCTGTTTAACATTATCAGCCTCTTATATTGCCGAACCTGTACATGTGTATATTCACTTACCTCTTAAAGTCCTGCCACGACATTTCATTCGAGTTAAGATATGGACTCGGCAACACCTGGATGCTTTTTCTTTTTAAGCTGTTCTGATTTTTTATACTGACGAGTTCATGGTCGCCTCAACATAGCAATGTATTGAGTTCTGTTGCTGCAAAACAAGCCCATAACATCACCATTCCATCACGCTGCCTGACAGTTAATATAAGGTGTGCTGATGTGCTGTTTTTCAGCAAACATACGGATGTCCTTTATGGTCAGATCCAACGTTTAAAACCCAAACATTGCTGCCATGTTTGTTCACATAATAGAGACTTTCTCCTTAGAGCTTAAACCAGATTATTGGTATTATGACTCAGCTTGATGGGCGTTTCAGTCACCAGAGGCTGACTGCTGAGGTCAACCAGCCTATTTTCATCGTGATATTTTCTCCTGTTCTGCAAGGTGTTGCATTTTTAAACCCTCCCTAGTTTTTGGAAACAACCATAGTTCGGCTCATGAAACAGTACAAGCTTAACTTTTTTTTACTGTTTTCCTCTGACAAAAGAAGGATCTTCATTGTTAAAAGTGTTTTGAAAAGAGTAAGCGCTATTAAAAGCAAGCTTTATGGGTAATTTAAAAAAAGCTTCTGTCCAATAAAGCCATGAACAAACTAATCAGATCAGGTGTTTGCTGACTGAAACTGGCCTCTAGCTGTAAGCATAGCACAATGAACTGTTATGTTTTGGTCCAAAATGTGACTGAGATCTCACAAGGGTACAGTTGCCTCTGGTACATTAAAAGGTGGTGATATTAGGTATGTGTGCAATCAACTCAGAAGAAGTCTACAGAGAATTCAAATCTCCAGAAAGACGATGCAGTCAACATGTTGTTTTTTTCTAAAGCACAACATCAAAATGTGCTGAAAAATTAATAGGTAGAAACCTGAAACAGATATACATATATATATATATATATATATATATATATATATATATATATATATATATATATATATATATATATGTACCTCAGATGTTCCTTTACCCTAGTTGTCTGCTGAAATATCAGAGAAATTTAGCTACAAAGTGTATGGCTACTGTGTGTGTGTCATTTTATTGTTAAATATTATGCAGAAGCAGATTATAGCTTGTGCCATCATTGCACACATCTTAATGTTGTCTTACGTTTGTGTATTTTATAAGCATGAATTATCTTGTTCAGACCACCACTTCTAACTCAGCTGCAGCAACTTCTCTCTCTAATCAGTCTTTGTGCTTTTTAGTGATGACTGACTAATATGATTTGACAATACATGTCACTGCCGCAGCTATTCGTCATAGCTGTCGAGTGAAATTCTTTCATCTTTTAAATTCAGTTCAAGGATTACATGCTCTTTAAGAGGATGAGAGGTATGAACACACCAGTGACTCATGAAAGCACTTCAAAACCAATTAGATAAATTCAAAAACACATGGGCATCAAGCTAAAAACAACACTGTAAAGTACACCTTGTGAAGAGCTGTCATGTAAATATTTACATCCTCTGTCAACTGATAACAATAAAAAAAATTGGGTATTTTTGAAATGTCTTTTTTTTTTTTTCCTTTTCCTTTTTTTTAAAGCTTGCTTTGAATGTCAAGTGTACCACATGCAGCAGCACACACACACACACACACACACACACACACACACACACAGAGATAAGACTTTCTGATCAGTGAAATCCTGATCGTACAAACTGGAAACAGCAGTGGACATTCCTTTAACATGGCTGTGGGGATCTTTTTCTCTTCTTTTGAAAAACAGGCATGCGCATTTTCAAAAGCTTTTAAAAGTTCGTCACTGTTTGTGTACACTTTGATCAGCAGCTTGATTTCCCCGAGATTTTTTCCGCTTTCGTATTGTGTGTCTGCATTAATATGAGCAACATGCTTCTGACTGGACATGCATTTGCAGTCTGCATGGGTGTTAGCATGTGTTATATTTCATGACTGAAGGCCATGCATGTAGGAGTGTGGCAGTGACATCAAGGGCTCAACATAGACAGGATCCCCGGGGAGTTTCATCAGCGCAACAGTCAGACACACAGCTTTCTGATATCATTCTCAAGTCTAATTTAACTCTTATTCATACAGTCAAAGATCCGAACAATCTGCAGCCTAGTAGATTGCTTCCCTTTTAATAAATGGCATCTTTCGTCTCTCTCTTGTTTATTTCGCCTCCTGTCTTTTTCATGCTCCGGTTTGCTAGTGAGACTGCTGTGTCTGCCGTGTTTTAAACACCTGCTTTGAAAACAGAGATCAGTCGCGTGGAAAAGCCCAGCAGAAGCCTTCAAGGGCTGCAGATCACAGGCAAAGTCAAATATTTGGGTATGGAGCGCCTGGGAGGTGCACAGAAGAAATCTTTTTATCCCTCCCCCCCACTTCTGATGAGGATTTCTGCAGCTGTCAGGATGCATCTTAGAGTTGTGGGGATTGAGTCCTGTCAGGTGACAGGGGGAGATACATATTCCAAAAGCAGGTGATTAATGATTGCAAAATCAGGCTAAACAGCATGTCATTGTTAATGCAATGGCAAAAATAACCAAATTGTTAGCTCCTAATGTGATATTCTTTCACTATGACCTCATGTGCAAAGGATCAGTCTGCATCAGTAAACACTTCTTCTTTCTGCTACTCTCTGGATACAAAACTGGAATAAGTTGATGTTGGAACACATCCGATCCAAAGCCAGTAATCATTACAGTACTTGTGTTTCTATGTTGACATTTATATTAGAGACAAAAGTCCATTCAAAGCATGAATCAACTCTGTTGTGCCAAAATGATTTAATGTTAGGAATTATTCCTCTACTACATGACCTGCGATTGCTAGGTCCTGTTTCTGGGAGCTTTAAAAACATTTCCCCTGGAGGGTGTGGTGGCCGATGTTGTCTCTCTGAAATACTGAGAGGGGAGAATGGAAGTGCTTCCATTTTTTTTTTTTTGTGATACTGAAGTTGTCTTTAGTGAAGACAGTTTAAAGGAGATACAGGAGGAGGACACAAATAACTGTGAACTAAGTTTCACACTGCAAGAGGGATAACATGAGTGTCCCAATTTTAAACCACCACTTTCAACTGTACTGGTGTTTAACTCAGACAAGTTCAGCAATAGTTGCCTTATTAAGTGGTGGGAGCTTGGAAGCTTTGGATGGCGTCTTTGATATAAATGATCAGACTGAAAAAGCCAAAAAGCTGCACGTGGTCTTCATTGATGTGAGCTTAATGTTGGTGGTTCATAATATATAATAAATATATAATAAATCACAGTATGTTAGGATGGACTTGAAGATTCACAAGTGGCACCATTTCCAAGCTGAACAGGCTAATCTGTGATTTACATAATTATTTCCCTTCATGAACTTGTGATCATAGTGCAAACGAAAGGTCCAAAAAAACAACACACCATGCAAGAATTTTAACCCTTTAATTAGTCGTGAAAATCGGAAAATCAGGAAAACTGCTTCTTTCCATTTGTTGCCTACTTCCACTCTAATGTTTTAGAGGTCTGCCATTTGGGACTGCCAAAGAAATGTGTGAAATCAAAATGAGAAGAGTCGGCCTCTACTTTTCAGGCTGTGGAGCTATCACTATCTGTAGCTGTTTATCTGCATATCCCTGTGGATGTCAGGGAATGTGGCTGAGCTCTGCTCAGACTCAGATCTGTCCTTGGAAGTGGATGAGCGGCAGAAAGGCTGGGAGTCAGACAGATGCCCTCAGCTCGCCACAGATCATTAATGCATGAGATAGATGGAGATGGGCAGTATCCTGTTCCACTGGAGAAAAGGTCATTGCCAGTGGAGACTGCAGAGGAAAGACAACATGAGTTTGAGAATAGGAATATGCAAAGGGTGGAGGTAAGATGAGCAGAGGAAGGTTGGGATAGAATACAGGGATAGGAGAAATTCTTCTGTACTATCTTGAACTATGTATAGATGAATATGTGTGCATGCATTTCTAAGCAAGTGCATTCATGTTTCTGTTTTTAACCGAAATACTGCAGAGTCTGTCGCAGGATATCTGATTTACTTGAATCAATAACTGTACTCACATGGACTGCAACAGGGAGCCTGCAGACTGTATCCTAAACAACCCATGAAGAGCTCTGCTTTGGTCATTAACAGGATCAATCTGTTCTTATTCCAGTGAGTCTTTTAAAAAGACCCACGTCTAAGACTGCAGATTGTCTCTCCACTCCAGTGATCAACCTTAAATTCTCATTTTTCTTTCCCACCTTGTCTTGGACCTTTCGACAAAGCTCAGCCTATCAGACATATTTATTTTAAAGTTAGTGCACAAAGATGGTTCCCACAAGAAGCACACCACAGACCTGATAAAACACACCACAGACCTAATAAAACACACCACAGACCTGATAAAACACACCACAGACCTGATAAAACACACCACAGACCTAATAAAACACACCACAGACCTGATAAAACACACCACAGACCTGATAAAACACACCACAGACCTAATAAAACACACCACAGACCTAATAAAACACACCACAGACCTGATAAAACACACCACAGACCTGATAAAACACACCACAGACCTAATAAAACACACCACAGACCGGATAAAACACACCACAGACCTAATAAAACACACCACAGACCTAATAAAACACACCACAGACCTGATAAAACACACCACAGACCTGATAAAACACACCACAGACCGGATAAAACACACCACAGACCGGATAAAACACACCACAGACCTGATAAAACACACCACAGACCTAATAAAACACACCACAGACCTGATAAAACACACCACAGACCTGATAAAACACACCACAGACCTGATAAAACACACCACAGACAAGAAAATTCTTGTGACCTAGACTACGTTTTCACTTAAAAATTTCTACCTCAATAGGTCAGTGATTTATAAAGCATCATGTATGTACACAGACAATGTAATGAAACTGGATTACATTTGATTTCATAATTCAGTTTTTAAACAAATTCTTACTCAGTGAATTGAGACTAAGTTCTCATGTGGTGCTTCACATGAGATGGATTCAAACAAATGTTCTGCATTATGGAATCAGTAGACAGATGTCTCATCTGTGTTCTAAAAACCAAGTTTTACTCGTTAACATCTTCTGCCACGCTGTCCTTACCTGTAAAGCCAAGCAGAGATGCGAACGTGAGTTCAGTTTAACGGTTTTCCACCAACTTAGTGAAAGATTCTCCAGAGCCAAAGCAAAATTTCTGCAACTGTAAAATAATTCTCTCTTTATTGTTAAAATAATTCATTTCCACAAAGCAAATTGTTTGTTTTTTTTTAATTTCTAATCTTTTTCAGGTTTTTTCTTCTTCTTAGTTTTTTAGGGAGCTTCCACCTTTTCTCATCCATCTCATTTCATCTCCTTCCCAACGGAGTGACAGGGATCAGTGGTGAATCATTTTGTGATTGTAAACAGTTCCACACAATTCTGACAATACCCACCATTAACAGACCCCCCCCCCCCCCCCCCCCCCCCACACACACACACACATCCACTTTCATTTCACTTAAGAGATGAGCATCTTAAGTCATGATTTGACTTAGAAATGTTCACATTCCTTATGAGATGCTGGAATCTGCTCTGTTCAAGCGTGGCTGTGTAAATGGCTGTTGGGGCTGCGAGGTCGGCATGTTGTGGCTGTCTTTGCTTTTCTCACTGCAGGCAGCCACTACATGTCCACAGAGGGGGCATAGCTTGCTTTTGGTTTTTTGGACAGTGAAGGTACAGGATGGGGAGGGAGGGTTGCAAAGGGATGGAGAGGAGGTGGTGCATACTTGCTCCTCATTGCCCCTCCATTATATGTGGTTGACCTATTTCAGCAGTGAGCAGCACAGCGCTGGGAGTGGTACAGGGCAAAATCACAGGCTGACAGAAGTCCCCTGGTGAGTGGAGCTGGGTGTGTGATTGCCTAATGGAGTCACTCCCCACATTCACACAGAAACAAACACACATCTACTTTGTGCCCTTATTCAGAGCAAGTGTTTTTTTTCATCTTAACACATCCATTAACAGCTGGGAGGTCTGTGTATGCCATGTGTGTGTGCAATAGTGCATGTTAAGCACGGGTGATGGACAGTGGATCAATAAGGAATCCTGTGTTCATATTTTGTAGATTTTTCCAGGCTTTGATCATGATAGTGTGATAATTTTTTTTGGGATTTTGATGTACTGTAAGGTGGAATATATTGTCTCTGCTTTACTCTGACTGAATGGAGTTTTTATATGAAGAGAGAGCATCAGTATTAGTGTTGCATTGGTATTAGTTTTGATTGGACGTTGTGATGGAGGTGGAGCACATAGCTAACCTGTCAATACAAAATTTCCCAAAGGTATGGAGAGCTGAAGGCCTCAACAAATTATTCACTACATTTTCCCTCTCACCAAACACCAGTGGGCACATGAGCTCTGTGTGGAAAGATTAGATTGATTTTAAATATATTTATTGTTGTATGTTTAGGTTTTCCTTCATTGATGCACTAATCTGAGTGTGTATCCACTTTAATTTATTTTTGGTCTGCCACCCTGATTCACTTTCTTTCTAAGAACTACAAAAACAGCACATCCATGTTGAGCTTTTTTGTTTCAGGTATCTTTTATTAGCAACCCACCTGAACATTTCAAATAAACAATGTACCAGGTTACAGGACATTCTCTTAATCTCAAATCTAATTCTGCCCTCAGAATAAAATGCCTCAGGTTATTTATGAAGCTTTGCTGTACAGCCTGCAACTCTTACATGACACATAGCAAAGGATAGTGCTGTTTTTAGCACTGTAGGTTTTTTAGAAGGTTCCTTCACACTCGTGTCTCAGGAGGAGGCACATCAGGACCGAATCTCCTGTCCAGCTTGGCAGGTTGTTAATTTGCCTGAAAGGTCAGTTGTAGTTTATTGTCTTCTTTTTTTATTGTAATTCTGGAATAAATGGTTGTTGATTAACATTTCCCTTTTGACATTAAATCATCAATCAATCAAACACATGCACACGTTGTGTGTGTCAGGAGCTTTACATGTAATAAGGGTTGGGATATATTTGCTGTGTACTCTATGTCTGTGTTTAAACTTGCTGCAAACAACGCTAGCATACTGCGGCCAAAACGTTCAACACTGGAGGTCACCGCTAGGGGGCAGTGCACAGCGCTAGGACTCTGACCTAATGAAAAGGTCAATCTGCAAGGAACGTTGCACTTCCATGGCATCTCGGTAAACAGTTATAATTATTATATGCTATATGTATAAAAAAGCTGCCCTTACCAGCAAATGCTGCTATATTTAAAATCCCCTGCAAGCTGAAACAGCAAGGGAATAACTGAGACAACAGCTTTTTTGTATTCCTGTTTAAGCCAATTTATTACAAAATAAATAAGAGGGATTTGCATGTAAAAAAAAAAAAAAAAAGGAGTGCAGGCAAACTCCTTCCTCAGGTCCTGAGTCTGCAGGAAATGTCTTGGTTCACCTCAAAACAGCAAAATTGCCGCCCTACTTGAATGCTACATGTGCAAGATGCAGCCTATGTTCAGTTTCTGTAGAATGCTTACCAAGCCCTTTCCTTTTTAGACATAATCCCAGCAAGCACTCTGGTTACTCTTAAACGAGCATGCAAGAGGAGCCAGTGTCAGTATGAAAATACAAGAGTAAACGTCTACACCATACCGGCTACTGTAAAAGACCTGCAGTTACTGCTGTGCTCCAGCAGCTCTTTCAGCATTTATAAAATATATAACCTAATACAGTCTGTTCTAATACAGTCATAGTGTACTTAAAGGCATTTTAGCCTTCATAAAAGAAAAAAAACTGTGTTACATTTGCAGGGATGCAAGTCTAATAAGATGTTTATTGTTGTAGGTGTGATCTGAATATTATGTGTTCTAAGAAATGCAAATAGAGAAGGAGCTGAATTAATCATTGTTATAATTCAAGAAGAAATATATCTAAAGATGCACCAGTTTGTCTTATTGATGAAATGTAGCTGGCAGAAGGTCACACACACACACACACCTACTCATTCAAAATGAATGGGTAGAAGGGGTCTAAACCTTTGACTGGTAATGTCTATATAATCAGTAATCCAACCTTTGGGAATGAGTGTTATTAGTGCAGTTTGTTAGGAAGTCTGATTTCTTATAAGCAGGTTGGGTGTGTTTTACCAAGTAGCCTTGTTTCAAGCTTCAGTAACCCTCGCCAGCTTTGCCCTCATAGAGCCGCCACAGCATTTCTGATGTTAAACTGCCATGTTTATTTATTATGTCCCATTCGATGCAGTCTGCGCAGTAAGTAAGAATTAACATGTTGTACAGCAGCAAAAAGCTTGTGTAACCATATTAAGATTTAACAGCATTACAGCCAGATCTAACACTTGAGCTTTGGGTCTAAAAGCGGCATAATAAATTACTGGAAAAGCGGATAGAGTTTGAGTTTTGTGTGTGTGTGTGCGTGGTGATCTGTGCACGTGTGTGTGTGTGTGTGTGTGTGTGTGTGTGTGTGTGTGTGTGTGTGTGTGTGTGTGTGTGTGTGTGTGTGTGTGTGTGTGTGTGTGTGTGTGTGCATGTCAAAGCCCTCAGGGTCAGATACAGAGTCATGTCCATTAGCTGGCTATTGCGGCTTGGGTCTTGTTTTTATTATCAGCATTGTAAAGGTGGTGTGTGTGCCTGAGGCTAAGATTTATGATTTTGCATTACATTTGCCTTGTCACATTAATTCAACCATCACCTATAGACACTTGGACACACAGCCAAACACCACAGTGCTGTCAAAGCCAGTATTAGGCCATTCACCCATGTTGGGTTTATTACAGAACACAGTGAATCCTGATCTTTTCATTTCTCACTATATCTGAGGTCTTTGAAGACTTTTGCAAGTTTTGTAACCAGCCCAGCAGCAGGGCTGCAAACAGAAGCAACAGCTGAGTGCTGGAAAGCACATCGGAGGTAAAAGGAAGAGTGTCTAACAGCACCATATGTCTTATTGTTTCTCACCTTGCATTTTGATTGACGAGAGAGAGGGAGAATGAGATTTAGGAGGGTTGGCGTTGGTGTGGAGGACATGCATGTATGTGCATGTGTTTCTCTGGGGGATAAGCAGGCAGCCAGATTCAGTGACAGACATGGAGAACAGACTGTGCTCTGGGGACTGTGTCTCACACATTCTGACACACTTCCAGTCTGTAATGTCCTTCAGATGAAGCGCTGCCAAGGATTTTTTTGAGAGGAGGGTTGGACATTTGAGTGCTCCCGGATATATGTGCGAGATAGGCGTGTGTGAAGTATGTGCACATGTGCGGGGGTGGCATGTACTTTTCTGCATAATATTCGTTCTTTTTTTTTTTTTATACTCAGAGCACATAACGACAGGATGATGAGATGATGACTGAATTATTACCATCATGTCTAAATTATCATAATACTTGTGTGTTTGTTTTCCACATACTTGGAAGTTGTCTAAAACAAAGGTTTTCCCTTATTACTTCTTTATCACTTCTTTATGAAGGAATGGAAAATACTAAAGTGATAGTATTGATATTTATTGATTATTGACCTAATAAATGTAAACATCCTGCAATCAGAACCTTTGTCATAAATAAATCATTTGCCATTAAATAGTCTTTAAAGACTTTTGTTTTCTTCATGTTAGTGTTGATGACGCTTTAAGTCCTGATGATAATTATAATATCAGGACAGTAAAGCATGATTTTTGATGATACATAAAAGCAGATTTAAAACAAAATAAAAAACAGTACAGTGGTTTTGGTTTTAGTATTTCTGTCATTATGATGTGTGATGAGCTGGGCTTTGTCGCATCGTTGGGCTCTGAATTCTAGCAAGCCCAAAACGTACTGAATATCTAAACTTAATTGTACACTTTACACTATTGTGCAAATGAATTCTCTAACTTCTTGTGTGCTCCCTGAAGTCATTTACTATATGTTTTGAAACAAAACTCTTAACTTGTGCTGCAGATTTTATAAGGAAGTGGTCGCTTTGGAACTTGTGTCTCTGCAGCCTCAGTCAGTGGTTGGTGAACTTCCTGGCAGCTTTTACTTGTCATCTCCTTTGTCCTCTAAGAATTTCAATTTAACAGAGAAAATCAATAACTTTTTTTGTTTATTTTCTTTGTAATACATTTCTGATTTGGGTGTGTTTACAGAGGGCCTGCAGTGGTGGTGAAGTCATGGGAATAAAAACTGCTGCTCTAAACAGACATTGTCCTGGAAATAGCCTCTGTTACACCCCTAAGGCAGGTCGAGGTGAAGGAAGGAGTAAGAACTCCAGAAGATGCCAAGCAGAAGATGGTCATTAGTCTGTACTTATTGACGTTACACATAAGTAAAAGCACAGAAGTGCCAAAAGCAACAGGGAGAGCCAAGGCCAACAAAAGAAAATAGTTACAAAATAAAAAGACAACTTATCTAGCCACCAAAAAACAAAACCAATAAAACCCTACATCTAACCTAGCCTAACTTTGATGTAAACTGGAGAAAAGGACCCAGTTTGGAAACTAAATTAGAATGATTCGTAACTATGTATGGAAAGCAGTGTGTAAAATCTTTGACAGTGTGGTTTACAGTGTGAACATTTCTGTCAAATACAAGCACATCTGAAAATGGAACAATACTACACATGCCTTTTATATATAGTAAGTTTACTTGTTGATAGTTTTGTAGTGCACTATGATAACAATTTTTAATGAAATGATCCAATTTTTTCATTTGTATGGTTTCTATTGGTATTTTTATTTTTTATTTATTTATTTATTTTTGCTTCTTTGTTTTGTTTTTTTTTTGTTTTTTTTTTGGCCTTTAACTGGTGGCAGAGTAGAGCTACCTGCTGCTATGAGCCAATTAGCCAAACCGGAGGCATCGCATCAAGCTATTGGGCACAGTGAGGGGTCAGACCGTGCAGCCCGTTCCCCCTGACAATCACAGCTCCCTTCCACGGCCCACCAGTCACTATGGGGTAAGGTGATGGTCTTGTCTGGCTTTGGGCACCCAGGGGTGTGACGTGTGACAAGCAAATGGGCATACCAGTTTTTACTGAAAGGACCAGTCTTTATGACAGCAAAGGAAGTCAAGCAGGGGATTCATGTATGCAATTGCTGCTTTAAACTATTTTAAAAGGTTTGTGCATCGCTGAATGCATGAGCCCTGATTAAATGTGGATGGGGAGGCATATGAGCATGACATATTCATATTGACATGTGTCACTGAGGAGCTGAAGCAAAGAAGATGGCAAACATCGAACCTCCATGAAAGATAATTGGGGTGTGTGTTGTACATCTATGTATGAGCCCCTGTCTGACCTCCTCGGACAGCGTTTGGCCACACACCCTACTTATTTCATTCACCCTTTTCTTTTTTTTCTCTCTCCCCTGGACTCTTCTCAGAGCAATGTGTGTGCCAGACCGCTCTGCACCGTAAATTAGTCCCGGGTGGTGACACGGTGCGTGCTGGGTAAT
The DNA here is from genome assembly GCF_933228915.1 of Telmatherina bonti. Lineage (NCBI taxonomy): Eukaryota > Metazoa > Chordata > Actinopteri > Atheriniformes > Telmatherinidae > Telmatherina > Telmatherina bonti. Next base: position 19,578,709 of record NC_136615.1, read on the forward strand.
TTGGACAATGGGGCGTTTGACAGCTCACCCATCACAGCTACAACGCCCCAGGGAGCCACTTCTCCTCCAGAGCTTTTCTCTGTCTCCTTGCGCTCTCTTCCCTCGATGCTGATGGACCAACTCTCTAAGTAGCAGCATCATTCTCCGATCAAGCACCAAAATGACTTTTTATACGTGAGCAAATGGTGGTGAAGGGCGGGGGGAGGGGGCACAGGATTGGAATAAATCGTCCAATGAGAGTGTTGGAAAGTCATAACGGCTTAAGAGCGAGATAAAAACATTTAGCAAAGCAGCAGGAAAACAAAATTCACAACACTGTGAAACATGGGATGAATCAATCAGATACCAAAGTATGAATAAATAACTTAAATGCATTTTTTATGTTTAGCCATCCTCCTGTTTTTTAATGTAATAAGAAATCGCTAATATGTTCATTTTAATTTTCAGCATGATTTTTTCTTACATCCAAGCCCTCAAATCTGACCGTTTGACTGAGTAGACTGGTTGAGTGGGCATTCTCTTGATTGAAAACACAATCGCTCTAATGAGCACTGTGGGAGAACTAGTGATTAACCAGTCAGAGACATGAGTTCAGCTAACAATATTGTCAATCATAGGTTTTGTAAACAGTCATTCCTTGCTTCTTTAGGTGTTCCCATACTGAGAGTCTACTTAATTGGGGCATTCATATGTTAAGCTTTGGTAAATTTAAATGCAATTTCTGACTAAAACTGATACATTAACATAACACCAGGAAAAAGTTGGAAACGTGACTCAAGCTAAACTGTTTTCTGTCCACTACATAGACCTGAGTCCAATGTGTTATCACTTCCACATCATCACATGCTGCTGTTTGGTCGGGGCCGCACAGCATCACTTTTGAATTTAAGGGTACCTCTGAGGTGTTATATTTGGATATTTGTGATAAATTGGGATTATATTATTTGATCAACAATCAGACTCTCTCCTGTGCTTGTATTTAGGGATGATGACAATAAATCCTCGGGCAAAATCAAATAGCTCAGCTGAGCTATTATCACAACGCTACTTCACTGTGTAAGAGAACATGCTAGTGTTTATGATCCGTAAGGGTTTTCCTGTGGTGTTCAGGTCAAGTCATGCTATCTCAGATGGTGGTTCCAAAGTTTACTCATGCATATTGTCTCAGCTTCTTTACAGGCTCATCCTATTAATATGATGTAACAAGGTGCCTTATTATTATACCCTAAATTTTCATTATATAGTTTTTTTCTGGCTTGATAATGATAATGTTAATATTTTTTGCTCACATCATTACTCTTTTTATTTATCCAAAGATATCTATTCCAAATGAACTCTTCAGTTTCTGTTCACCAATGAAAATCTGACCAGAATTTGTTTACACAAGGATGTTGGCTGCTATGATGAACTGTGTTACCACAGCAGGGTGTATAACAGCTTAAATAAGTGGTTGGATACAAATCATTTTCAGCTAAAATTAATTCAAACTTGTCTTTATAAAGGTTAAATGCACTGGTTCATTCAAAATGGGTGAAAAATCAAACCAGAGAAAACTTTACTGCCATGATGCTTTGACCTTGCGTCTTCTGGCACAGATGTGACTTGAGTGACAGTGACCAAAGCCTAGCGTGACCCTGGCAACCACCAGCTGAGTCCTGCCAGAGCGCGGCTCAACAGAACTCAAGTGAAGGTCAAAGATGAGGCTTAGACAGAACATGTATGCACTCAAAAAAGAACACGGTTGTGTCTTTCTCGCTGACTCCCGACTACTAAAACTGGTTGAAATATCAGTTATTGCTATAAGTTGGCACTTTTTGATTTGTTTGTTTGTATTTTTATTTCAATTTCCAAGCATTGATCTGGATAGAGGGAAAGCAAGAATGAAATACAGGCTTTATCAAGCTCAGTAGATCAGCATTTCTTAGTAATATACTTGAAATACTTATTTTATACATAACTAGTACTGCAATGACTTCTTTTCGAATGCCTGTTTGCACTTCGGGCTAAATCAATTTGTGTTGATTATTTTTTCCATACTCTACCTGAGACATAACCCATGAATTGGATGTCTCTGTGATGTCTCAGGTAAATTATTCATTATATTTTGGCTTAAGCATGTATGAGTGCTCAGAGCCACGATTCCAAGCTGCATTGAAATACCTATAACGTGGAAACTGATTGAGGTTAATGTTGGAGGCACCTGACTTTTTGAGGATGTCTGCTTTTCTTTCTCGACTTGTCCGCCCCCTGCTAGCTTGTGTGATGGTCGGATTCCCCAGAGATGAAATATGAGTGTGCTTAGCACACCCCAGCAGAGAGGCTCAGATAGGATGAGGCAAGGAAGAGGTCACTGGCCCTTAATAGTAATCGATAAATACCTGCTTCAGCCAAGCGTTAGACGGGGTCCAGCAGCCAGTGTGTGTAGAGGCATTAGCTTATATAAAGCACTCATATGGAAAGAGACATTAAAGTGGAAGGAAGCCTGCACTCATTTTGCCTGTTTCTTGTGAAGCTTCTAAAGGATTTTGCTGTTAAAACAAGGGCCATATATATTGATTTAAGCCAGTGGGATGTATGGGTCTTTACTTAATCCAATACTAACAAGTATTGACTAGAGAAAGTCGTTACCATGGATTTATGTTCACTCAATATAATGGGTAGGTGTGCCTAAAGCCCATTTATAGGTAGATCTGATTGACAGACTATTTATCCTGCTTCAATTGACTTGACAGTTGAATGGTTTATTATTCTGCTTGAACACTCAAACGCAAACCCCTTCTTGTCCTTCCCATTGTGGAACGGCAAAAGTTTGCCTTATAAAAATCCCTGTTGTCTAATGATCCAACCAAACATTTACTAGCTTTCTTCTCTGGCTTGAGATTAGATTGATGAATGATGATGAGATTCAGAAGAAGAAAAGTAACGGATGGGACAAGAGGAAGTGTGGAGGAGAGCAAAGAGGACAGAAAACAGGAATGGAGAGGAAGACGATTTATATCCCCGTTCATCCTTGTTCATGCTTGACTTGCCCCTGATGGAGGGGAAACATTGGTCCCACTGATACAGTGCTTTCCTTAGGACAATAAATCTGCCTGAGCACAGATAAAGTAGAGACAGCTTATCTTGCACAGTGATGTCAGAGTCCCAGCATTCAGAAGCTGTTATCGTGAACCTTCATATACAGTATATGACATTACAAACGCAGTCATCACTGTAAGCTCTCATTGCAGAAACGTGGGATGTATGTGTGTTATGTAAAACAAACATAGCAGTTGTAACACGGTGGGAAATACGTCATGTTCAGTGTGGGTCTTAAATACTTCAACACTTTAACCCAAATGGTTGATTTTACATTGATCAACAAATCTTTTATGGTTTTATGTCAGGTCGTTAGTGAATATAAAATCCAGTAAATGTTATTATAGAATTTCCATCTGCGTTTAATAAAAGTATGTTTCCATTTAATTTATTTAATATTTTGAAAAGAGTACCCCTAACTATTGCATTTGATATTTGGCATGCATTCCAGACCTTTACTGTAGATACTTTCAATGACTGCTTATGTGAGGATCTGCCTTCAGGTATTATCTGTGTATTCAGTGTGGAAAAGTCTTGCACAACTGAGATGACAGCTAGAGACTGACTCAGCCATTTAAGAACATGTTATTTCTTTTCCCGAAGAAGCTTTTACTTTTGTTGAATTTAAACCTTGGCAAAAAAGTACAGGCTTATGCATTTGACTCATCCGGATGCTTCCATTTTTTCTTCAATTGTTGCAATTGTTGATTTGGACGCTTACAAACTTATGTTTTGCTCTCTTCACTTGCATCCATTTTGCAACTTTGAGAGTTCCTGTGGAAAGCTGCTAAATGCAAATTAAGGACTTGAAATGATCAGCTGAGCTACTTTTTTCCCTTCATACATCATGAAATAAGTGAGGAGAAAGTCCACAACCATCAAGGTTATACAATTACTTTTGGGCCTATGAACTAAGAGATTGTGTGAAAAACAGCAACATTTTTATTTAAAAGGTTTTTTTTCTTCATTCACACCTTGTTTACTTATTTCAGATTGTGTTGATGCAAAAATGAAACTGCAAAAGAAAAAAAAAAAAAACTAAACTAAAAGTGTCACTCTCCAAATACTGGACCTGGTTGTATAATGAAAGTGTGTTTTTCTGTGCATCAGGTTCACATTTATCACCTAAAATGATTGCTTTGCTAGTGTAGCACCGGTACTAGTGGTGATGCTAAAACAACGTTTTCTCTGTGATTGTAAAGCAGAGTTCCACAAAAAGAAAGTTCCCGTTTCACAGTTGATAAGTTAGGAGAAGAGCAACTAAAGCTTTTAGTCGTGACTGTGTAGACACTGAATTAATGTCTTGTTTGCTGAGGATGTCTTGTCATCACTTTCCATCGTTCTCAGAACAATACACCTCATTAATGTGACAAAAGTATTGATGATCAAGTCATGTTGCTATGCTGATTGTAGACTTGAGGAGTAATAATGCCTCTTGGGTTTTTACTGTTGCTCACATCAGTATACAATACAAAGCAGCAACCAGTTCTTATCGATGAGGTGGAAAGAAAATTTTGAGAAGTTTTAGGGTCATTATAGTGAAGAGGTTAAACTTTAAAATTCATTGAGACATGTCTGCGTGCCACGTCTGTCTTTTCTGTGCAACGATTTTAGTATTTATGTTGCAGGTCTTTTTAAGATCATGCTTGCTTCTTTGTGCATGTTCGGTTCAGATTCATGTGCTTAATGTCATCTGAGGGTTTGTGCTGCAGCATGTTGTGTGCCAATGTTCTGACCTTGATATGCTCAAAACATAATCAGCCTTTGGAGTCAACTCAAGCCAAAGGGACTGATAGCCAAGGCTCCACCTAATAGCTCATTTTCGACACAATTTTCATCCTTCCTTTTAAATGTGATCTTTTCTTTCTAACTGCATGATGAATTGACAGTGCAGGACGGCAAATTTGATCTTATATTTGAGTGAATATCTCATATCCCATTCATCTGTGAAACCTTTCATAGTTGAGGTTTGGAACTATTAATCAATTTGAGGTTTAAAATATTCACTAATAAGACTTACATTATGAATTGGGAAAGCTTAACCCAATTACAAAGCAAAATATAATTTGAATAAAAGTGCTGGAAGGACATATTTCATGAAATCTTAAACAATCTACATGGAGGCAGTGCAAAAATGTCCTGATTCAAATCAGTTTATACAAATGCTTGGGAAAAGTCCATGCTGCATATCAAACATGCCACATTAATGTTTCTTTTAAAAGAGATATGGCAATAAAAATGAAAGGGAAAGTGTTTCACAATGTATATTTGATTGGTAGCATTATGGCAACATTGGTAGCAGTGCACTCGATAGGAGAGGGAAACTGTGTACTGAATTCACAAAAGATTGCACCAACTTGAAAATAGCTAAATGTAAACCTCTAAATTGCAAACAATTGGTGGCTTTGGGAGCAGGGAGCAGAAAAAAGTAAAAATTTTCTTTGAGCTTTTTGTTGCTTTCAGGATTCTTTTCACCAGGGAGTGATGAGGGAGGTGCAGAAACACTGGGTGTTGTGGTTGGCAGGGGGTGGGGGGTATGATCGGTAAGAGTCAGGCTCTTTCATTTTTGTCATGTGGTTCCTTTTTTCATTTCTAGGCTGATATTTTACTGCAGGGCTAGTTCCATTCACTTGAATTTATTATTTCTCGCGCTGAGGAAGTTGATGAATTTGAATGTCTGTGAGCGATTTTTTTTTTTTTTTTTGCACAGCAGTTCTCATGCAGTGTGTGTGTGTGTGTGTGTGTGTGTGTGTGTGTGTGTTAGCAGATGATGCACGCGCCTCTCTGTTTATAAGGGAGCCACGCTTTCATGGCCGCCTCAGATCTCACCGGCTCACAGTTCGACGGAGCGACGGAGCCAGGAGGGAGGGAGAGATGGAGAGATAATGGGAATGGAGGGTGAAAGAAGGCTAACACAATCGTTAATGAGTTTCTTTGGCTCTCTTTGCTTGTTTCTGGGTCAGGGTCCCCTTGGCTGAATTTGTGGGTGGACCAAGGACTGTGGAACACAGAAGAGCAGTGAAAGCCAAGGTCTGCTGAAACAGACCTCCACATGATAGAGTCATCACCTACAGAAAGCTCTAATAGAAGAGAAAATGGAAATATTATTCATCGTTTACACGGCAAAAGATAAAGGTGATCAGGACAGCTCTAGCTTGGTTCTTGTCTTCAACACAAGAGGTCATAATGAGTGGTCAGAAAGTGAGAAACCAGCAACCAATTGGAACAAGTTTAGACTTTTTTGATTGGAAGCAATCACTCAGCTATAACAAGCGTTCACCTGCATCACATAAAAAAAAAAAAAAAAAAATTAAAAAAAAAACTTCCCCCATTATTGGTCATTTTCTGTGTGGCTCCTTTTGTGCTATCATTTCCTAGCAATCAACTTTAATCCATGGCAGGTAGAGAGAGAGAGAGATGGCATTAGAGAGACATCGCTGGAAGATATCTGCGCGGATGAGATATTATTTAGTGCTCCCCAAGCGTTCACGAGGCAACCTCTGTCAGACAACAAGGCTCCAGCGAGTCCATGCAGGCCAGAGAAGCAGATAGATAGGACATAGGAGAATTACTGATGGGCTGATAAACTCTTTTGTTATCTGAATAGTCTGCCTTTCTGGTTCTGTCCTGCGCTACGTTTCCGTCTGTCTGCTCATCTACGTTTCGATGTATCAATCCATGTCTGTCTGGCTGAGTTACTTTCACCATCTCTCCCTTTTTCCCCTTTCCTCTCTCTCACCTTCTGTTTCCCACTGTGTCTCTGTCTCTATTACCCTGCCTTCTTTATTTCACACTTGTGAATAATTGATGTCTACCGGTTCGATGGTAAGAATAGAACAGTTCTGGAGGTGACAAATGGGGTGGCGAATAGGCTTCATCCTTCTTTCTTCAAAGAGTTAGAAAGTTAGCCGTGCTCACTTGTGGGCATGCATGTGCATTTGTGCCACTGTGAGCTTTGTTCATGTTTGTGTGTGCGCACATACACAGGGAGTTGTGTGTATGTGATTTAAGACACGGAGATGAAAGGGAGTTGTAATTACAGGGAAGCGTATCTGTCTACTGCAGAAGTATCCGAGGAATGGCACAAACTGGGCCAAGAGCCTTAGGTCATTAGATCTGCTGTATGTGTGTGTGCATGCGTTTGTGTCTGCGTGAGCTGGTGTTTGTGTGCATAAGGAAGAATGACAAAAAAAAAGGAAAGAAAATAGGAGACAAGAGAAGAACACTGTACAAGTTTAGGTCCTCAGAGTCAACTTAGGACTTGGTTATTGCTCAGCACTAGCTGATTGTGGTTTGACCAAGCAACGGCTGGTTTCTGTAAATCCAGGCTGCCTTATTGCCTGAGAGGAATCCCAGAATTTCCTGTGCTCCAAAATACACTTGTGTAAACATTCCAAAATATCAAATGATAGGGATTTCACTGTGTGCTGTGTGAACGGATAATCCCATCCAAAGACTGTGGTTATAATACAGTCCCAGTGTCTCTTGCCTGCTTTCCTTCCTCTTCCAACTCATCCTTTCTGGGGTTTTTAGCCGCTCTTCCATTTCTTTCATCTTTACTTTTAAATCTGTCCTTCCTCCTCCTTCCATCTTGACGCTATTTTCTTCTTCACAGTTGACGATGACTTCATTGGCCTCGGTGAGCTGCCAGAAACGTTCCCTTCAGACCCCCCGGAGCCGCTGCCCGTGTTTTTGATGGAACCAGAGGAGGCCTACATTGTGAAGAACAAGCCGGTTAACCTGTACTGCAAAGCCACACCTGCCACCCAGATATACTTCAAGTGCAACAGCGAGTGGGTTCATCAGAAGGAGCACACCGTGGAGGAGAGGGTTGACGAGAACTCTGGTAAGTAAAATATGCAGTTACAAAACAGTCAACTTTCAGCTGCAGTTTAGAAAACCTGCTGAATACAATGTGTTAGTATTTGTTTTAATACACCTGGAAATCAACCAGAGCAAAGGCTTCTGGGAACTAAAACACCCCTCCCATGCATCCATCCATTAACTATAACTGTAAAAAGCCACAGCGGGCCTGTAGCCTATCTTAGCTGACATTGGGCCAGGCAGTGGAAAGGTCATCAGTTCAACACAAGATAGCCACTAAGGGAGGAAAATAAAGCATGCTCATGAGTTATTTTGAACCACATATTAATCTAACATGTATGTTCTTGCTTTTAAGAAGCCAAAGCCCCTTGGAGAAAAGCCATGCAGACATATGGAGACAGAGAAACTCCAGCTGACTAAGAGGTTGTGACCCAGGACCTTAGACATGGAGTATATTTGACCCTACTGTTACAAACAGAGCTTGTTAAGTCTGCCAAAGCGGAAGTCATGTAATCCACCGCATAGCTTTGTCTCTTAGCAACTCAAGAAGTGATGGTCAGATTTTGATGAAATTTTCAGAAAATCTTATAAACAGAACAAAGGAAATTGCTAATTTTCTGTCATCTGTGTTGCCTGAGATGAGTCAAAGCCCTGAAGTCTGGCGCTCCACCTTCTGCACAGCAACTCTGGCTTCTGCAAGTCATTTGGTACGACTTTGGGGCTTGTACAGTTTGCATTTTAGGCGTCATTTCACTGATTGGCTACATCATGATCAGCACTTTCTGATCATAATCAAATCATCCTCCAACCACCTGAGAGTTATACACACGCCCAGAGACTGACATTCAACTATTATATGACTGAACACAAAAATGCCCGATCTATTAAACATCTCACAGTCTACTTTATTTGCATCTAGTTGCATCATCTGCAGAAGAGCTTAGTGTATTAGTGCTACCATTACTTTGATGTGTGTCTTTAAGTTTGCTCATGCACTTGGTTTTAGACATCTAGAGGAAGGGAAGGTAGTGAAGCTCCAGTTGAGTAGTTTTGTGCAGAACTCAGCGCCTGAAGGCACCAAAACCATTACACACAACAGCCCAGTACTGATTGGCTGCATTCAGCTCCTGTATTGGAAATTGAACTCTTTCTATCGCCTACAGGTACCAATCACATCGCATTTACCCTTTTCATTCCACTGTTTTGCCCTACTCATCTGCAGGCTCAGAGACACACACTGACAGCTGCTCCTTTACTTAAATGTGAGTGTTTAGGTTTGTAAGCACACTCATACACACACTTCAAGGGCTAGAGAGCTTTTTTTTTTTTTTTTTTTTTTTTTGTGAAGGTATGCAACAAAAACATACCTCTCAAGTGCTGTTAGTTCTGACCTATATGACAAAATACATAATTCAAGATAACAGCCAGCGCATGCAGAGTGTAGCAGCACTGGTACAACAAACAAAAGCAGACACATAGATTTATGCAGCAAATACATATTTCTAAGGAGTATTAAAGAATAAAAACAAAACACAGACACCCAAACCTGAAATCATTTCAATGTGACCCAGCGTGCTTTAGAGGAAAACACAAATCTGAGCTTGTTTCACGGTGTGCTTGTGACAGAGAAGAGGGAGAAGGTAGCAGTGGCTCTTAGCCTTTGTGTCAGGAGGTTTTGCGCTAAAAGCATCAACAAGGAAAACAACCCACATATCACACAAGCACCCGCTCTACATAGTCATATCCACAGGCTATTTACAGCACAGATATTCATTCATTTTTGCTTTACAACACGCACAAAACGCACATCTGAAGATCTCTTTGGATGTGAGTATTTGCTCTCAACCCACTCCATTCTGCTCTGATTTCCCCAGGTTGACAGAAAAGGAACACCGTTAGAAACCAGCCAGCCTGGTCAATATCAATAATAATGCAGCTAAAAGAAATTGGATCTCTCCCCTCCTTAGTTTTCCACTTCTCTCTTATCTTCTTTCTGCATCTTGCTAATACGTATGTTGGGGAGAACTGATGAGCTTATGCAAATAACACAGACTGAGTCGCTGAACTGCAGGTGTTCAGTTAGGCTTCTGGCTTCATCCACCACGTATTTATCCAGATTTTTTTCATTCCTACATGAAAAGTATGTGCAGCACACAGATGTTTAGATTGCTATACACCATTAGGGAAACATCTGAGTAGTCCTAAAGTCATTCATAAGACAGAATTATTAGTAAACAGATGCAGAGTCATTGTGATTACTTGAAGAGATACAAGATGATAATTCTCTTCAGTAGACATGGCTTATTGCCATATCGTTGTGTGCTTTCTAAGATCACAGCGGCATTGCAGAATAAGCTGAGTCACAACAGTATTGGTATTTATAGTGATTTGTTCTCCTTGCAAGCTCCCTCACATATGTCGATTCTGCTTTATGACTGCCTCCGCTCTTCGCTCAGAGACACATCAACTTTGACCTCTATCTCCACGCTTGTGCACACACACAGATATTCTGCATGCACCTTGCAAAGAGAATATAATGGCACATTGATGATGCATCGGCTTTGCCTTGAACAAACAACAGAAATGAGAAGAGCTGAACGGCCTTAATTCACAGATACCGTGGTAATTGTTGTAAATGTTTATAAATATTTAATACAACCTTCCCGAGAAACTTTTTTTTTTTTTTTTTTTTTAGATTAAAGCTATCTGTAGTATTATTATTTGCTTTAAATCACCTCTTTACAGTTAGGCCTTAAGCTTTTTGTTTGATGTACTACAGCTGTCTGCTGAAACATTGCGCTGGGCTTGTAAGGACAGAACTCTTTGACTTTTTAGTAAAAGTAAAAATGCTGCACTGGATATGGTTTGATTCAATGTTCGATTTAATCTAAGAGCCCTTAAATCTTAGGACTCTATGACACAACCATGAACCATTAAAAGCAACATACAAGCTAAAAGCAAAGAAAGCAGTGCGTCATCAGTTGTTGCCATGCAATCAGGAACTTGATTCGCTACATGCATCTTGAAGATACTCGCATCAGCTTTCCTCTCTGTGTTTAAGAGACGACACTCAGGTACATGTACCAGGCTTTCAATGCATGACATGTGAAGCACACAGGGCACACCATCATTTTAAACTAAATGCGTAAGTTATAAAACTAACATTGATAAGTTGTTTAATAGAACATTAATGTTTAAACCAAGAAAAAACATATATAAAGAAAATAATAATAATTGCTCATTTTCTTTTAAGCATCAGTCAGTTACACTAAAATACAACACAATGAAATGGGATGAAAAGTTTTGTGAGTAAAATGGAAAAGAAATAATTACAATAAGTTGACTAAACTGGTTATTATTGCATCTGTGTGAAACAGACCTGTGTTGTCAAAGTTCACAATAAGGAAGGTTCTCTTTCTGAACACGTCGCCGAAGATCTGCTCTGTTTCAAAACTGAGAGGGGGGGCAAAATACATATTTTAAAGGTCTTCCTCACAGAGATGATTTATCTTTACACTGTCACCCTGTTGTCTCCTGAATGCTGTGATATTTACCTTGCAGTGTTGAGAGCAGGTTACAGTCTCTTGTGAGCAAAATGAGCATTGATCTGAGAAAATGAGCAGCAAATTAATTATAAGCACCTAGTGCAAAATACACCAGAGACAACTTGTCATTTTCGCTGAGATATGAGTAAGAAGATCAAACTGGAGTACTCTTCATCTGGACTGATAATCAGAGCACTTACTCCTCCCTCCTCCTCCAGCTCATCTTCAATGACCAATGCCTCCTCTTCCTCCTGACTGGTCTGATCAATAATCCTAGTCAGGGTTAACATCAGGGAGCGAGGCTACCACACATTAATAACCACATTAATAATGAATCATCTCAAATGAAGCTCCCTATGTCAGCCAGCTATGAATGGGACATAGTGTAGAAAAATTTCTCAGGCTAATGGCCACAGTGACAGATGAGAAGTACAGACCTTAATCTTTGGCCTCGATGTTATTCATATTCAATTTGCAACTTCGATTATAAATTCAGCAGTCTTTTCATATTCTGTTGCGTTATCGTCACATTGTATAGCATAAGAGCTGCTAAGCAGAGCAAATATATGAAGTCACAGTATGAGATCAGCCACAGCTTGAATTTAGAGTTCCGCTTTTCCTGGCAGAGTGATCCCTCTGATGTGTTTGAAATGCAATACACCAGGAAGAGTTTAATCCAGGTTTAGTAAAAGCCATGAAGTCATGAATGACTCTTAAAGTTACTTGATAGTTATTTGCCAGCAGTTTCTTATGCTGGAGGATTTATTCTAACAACAGACGTGCAATCAATCACTATAATGAAAAAAAGACGGCGCATATTTCAGTCCGGAGAATTCCGAGAATGTACTTGTCTCCAACATTGATTTTCCTCTTACTTCTCGCTGCATGATACGTCCTCAACTTCACATCCATCCTTGACTTTCACAGATGTACAAAACATCGTATTAGGCACATTGGCATACAGTTCTCGCTCCTCTATGCTACTGTAGCACATGGATGTAGAAAAACACATACTGTATAAAGCAGAGGCAAATGGTGACACAACAGATGAGCTTCTCTGCCTGTCGGCACACTGTGTAAATTTTACATGAGGGCTAAGCTGGTGTGTGGGATGTCACTGTGCCTGGTGTGTGTCACGGAACAAGAAGGCTGTGTTAATTCACTGAACCTGAAATAAAATGGCACGTTCATTACTTTAACCCCCCATTCTCGTTGCATTTTTCATTTCCAGCGCCTACCATAGAAAACCTATAGTGTGATTCACAGAGGCATCTACAATTTTAATCCAAGTGGGAATGTGTGATGTAATTTAATCTACTTTGATTCACTTATTTTTGCACAAACCTGTGAACCTGAGTTGGATTACTGACTGAGGTTCACGTCGTGCCCTAAATTAGCCCATCTTGTCTGTAGTTCATTTAGCAGTGAATCGCTTTGTAATGAATTAGATGGCAGGAAAAGATTAAATTACTGATTGAATGCACACTGGAACACTGATGAGTCAATGATCTATGACACCATTCCCAGGCAGTACGTGATAATGATGTCACATAAACACATTTGGCATCTCCTAGGTAAGCTCAGTTAAAAAGAAATGAGCAACATGAAGGAGTGCTTGTGAAAATTTAAATATGCACCTTGCATCTTAAGTAGTTCCTTGATTAATGAAGCGTAAAAACACAAGGAGAAAGGACATAATTGGTGGAATTAGATACTGGTCTGTGCTGACCAGGGTTGTAAAGACACACCTACGATACATTTAACTTGATAAAACATTATTTCTTTACCAATGCAGTTGTGGACATTTTGATTAATAAACACATACCAAGCACAACTGAAGGAAACTAAAGTATCAGTAACTTATTTTGTACCTATTTACATAAGGAACACTAAAAATAAAATTAGCTAGTTAAACTATTTGCATTTGCACGGGAGGTTTTTGCTTTTTAGCAACTTAACCATAAATTCCACAAATGCCCCTCGTCTGAATTAGCATCCACTCTATCCACCCCTTTTAGTTAGTCTTTCTTCAAGACATTGACTTTAAATTACCCCCAAAAAAATTATGTGTTCAGAAGAGATACTAAAAACATAATAAAACTTTTTATGTATTTTTGCCTTTTGAATGTGTTACAAGAAACTGAATAATCAAATGACCCAAAGCTGTTTTACACATTTTGTGGCATTTAACAGTCACAGTGGGTCATCCCAGCTCTTGCACCAAAGGATTCCTTGTGCATATGTCCAGATCTTACTGACTTTCACAAAAGGCTATTATGACAGTAACCATGCACAGCTAGCACATAACAGAAATAAATCTGTCAGCACTAAACTGGATTTGCTACAGCTGCAGCAAACTCTAGTTTTCCAGAGTAAATCATCATCAAAACTGGATGATTAATGACAGAACAAATCTGATTGGAATAAAAACCGGTGATTTGTGAAAGAGTCTCTGTTTTGGTGCACTATCAACATTGTGGTTACAGCTGAGGTTGGTGATGGCGGTGTAATGTTGCGACAAACGTTTGGGAAGCACACAAAAGGCCTTTCAGTAGCAACTGGGAATGATTTGAATGCCACAGTCCACTTTCACATCACTGCTGATCAGGTACATGAGCATGACAGTTCCAGGAAAATGACATCAGCTTGACTTTTTTCCAACATGCAGCTCGACTCCCCATATCTAAAGCTCATAAAGCTTTTGGTGGAGGAGGTGGGATGGCGCATTCACAGCATGAATGCTCTTTTGTAAGAAACCTGCAGTTCTTTTTCTGGATGTCTGAATATGAGTTTCAGTGATGAATCTGTGCAAAATTCGATATGTTCTGGAGTCCAACAGCTGCAGCTTCAGGGAACTTTGGCTTTTAATTGCAGATCCGCCTGTTAGAATCAGATACTAGATCTCTGACACATTTATTCGTCTTAATGTTGTTCTGTTTTTTAAATTTCATTAAAAAAATCAGGAATATATAAATTGTCTAAAAAGATAAGAGGTTTCTCACTGTAATAGGTAAAATATTGCATGGAAGTCACTGCTTTGCAGTGAATGTTTCCATATTGAATGCTATATACATAAGTACATAATTCACACACTCGCACACATAAACAAATGTGGACAAACACGGATGTACACACTATGAGAGCAGAATAATCTTCTGCAGAGTGGCAGCTGTGGGTAGAGGCATTTGTTCTGGGGAAGATTTGTTTGTTTGGGCCCTGGCACCCAAATGAGCAGTAATCAGAGGAGTTAGCAAACAGGATTGTGTTAGCCATGACGCTGAGAATCCTCCCCCACAGGGCTCAAACCTAAACAGCTCAGTACTCAGGCTTTAGAATCAGGCCAGACTGACGTACACTTTCCATGAATTAGCATGTTTGATGTCAACTGATTTTCATTTCTTACTGTTTTAGTTTTCACTCGCCATCCATCTGTGGTTATACACTTCCTGCAGTTCTCCTTCACTGTTCTTCTTTTTCCCCCTCCTCACCCCCATTCTCCCATCCTCTCTGTCATTCTTCACAGGCCTGGTTGTGCGAGAGGCCAGCATAGAGATCACTCGGCAGCAGGTGGAGGAGTTGTTTGGACCAGAGGACTTCTGGTGTCAGTGTGTGGCCTGGAGTTCTGCTGGGACCACCAAGAGTCGCAAAGCTCATGTCCGCATTGCTTGTGAGTATCCCTCCCTGCCCAATTTATCTTTCTCTTCGGACAGACTCGGTTTGTTATCTTCTTCGTCATCTTTGTCTTCCTCTGTAAACTAAACCACTCAGCCGCCAAGTTAATGCATCTTACAGACTGAGTTGTGTATCATCACAGATTTCACAGATAGTTGTGAAAAAGAGTTTTAGTAACATGGGACTCAAGTGTCCCTTTGAACTCGAGTTCGTATAAAGCCTGTGGAATCTGAAGTGGTTTCCTTAGGCACAGTTTAAACCTGGAGCAGAAGCACGGAGAGGAAAAAAAAAAACCCAGCGGAAACAGTGTTTACACACAGTGAAGAGGCTGTATGGCATATGTTTATGCCGATGTTCCCTATTTTTTTCCCTGCATGGCCCTCATTTGTTCTCTGTCTGTGTGTTTGTCCTCCTGCTGAAAAGCACAACGCAATTGTTTCCAAGTAATGAGAAACATTCTGCGCTGGCTCTGAAGTTCGAGCTCATTTTTTACTGTTTCCCCAAAGGATGTTCCAATAAGACTCTGAGAAGTAATGAAACCCCAGAAGAATTGATGCAAAAAGCAGGGTTGTTTAAGTATAGTTGCAACATCAAGGAGACATTTTTGCAAGACAACGAATATTGCGTAACTCAAGCCTTTATGCATTTTTGTCAGAGTTTTTGACATATATATTTATATAAATATATAAAATCACCTGGAGGGGGTTCTTTTTGTAGAATCAGCTACGTTTTTCCACTTCCCATCACCCGTCAGTCAGGTTTAAGAAATTGTGACAAACATGACTGATCAGAGTTTGCTTTCTTTTTCTTTTTATGGCAACTTGATAAAAAGAAAACACCCACTTGCTTGAAACATTTTGTTAAAATATAATGCTAATGCTGCTGGATGGGAGACTTGAGCTGAATGTTTGGCTTGGAACTCCATGAAACTGTCATAATGATTTTATCTTCCTTCTGCAGTGCAGCAGATGGCACAGTAAAAAGTCAATATCCACAGCTTTCACCTAAACATACTCAATTTAAGCACACTTAACAATCAAATACACATCTCTCTTAATCTTAATTTAGTGTCATTCATTTCACTATTTTTGTAGCTTTATAAAACTACCATCTAACTCTCTGTCCTTCAGTTTGCCACCATTTTCTCCACCATTTTACATCCTCCAGGATTTAATGTTTTCGCTTTTTATTTTAAAAATCTTGCAGCTGATCTTTTTACTACTGCTATTATACTTGCTTGGTGAATCTTAGTCATGCCTCTCAGTCACCCACTGAGCCTGCTCCTGCTGCTCCACCTCCTATAATCACCCATGATGAGCGGCCTGCCAGCATGAACCTATGCCTCAAATCACAGTGGACCCCTCTTCCCCTCCCATTAGCTTCTCCTGAATGGATTAGCTTCTCTACTGGGCTTTCTCTCCAGGCAGGCTTCTTGTCAGAGCCAGAGTCGATCCCGTTAGGCTAATGGAAACCAGGGTTGTTTTCCTCACCTCGCCCATCATCTAAACACATACAGTTTAATCAGACGGTAAGTCACGGCCGACTTGGCGAGCGATGAGGTTGCTGCGTTGAAGAAAGAGCTTTCAGTTGGACAAAAAAAAATGCTTGTCCAACTAAAAGTATTTCAAGGCGGGGTTGAGAGGAAGAGAGAACGTGTTAAGTCTGTCTTATCACTTTCTCTTAATGTAACATCCACAAAACTGTTTTAATCGACTTTCCCTGTTTGGAAGCAGCGTTTGTTTACCAAAGTAAACTATAGAAGGATGTGTGCAAGCATCAAATAAAATGTATCAAATTAACACAGATGCTTTTCGAGGGACTGCAGGAATGTAATTGTTCTGAGAGGGCTTGAAATTGATTTTCTTGTCTGTTTGCGGCCTAATTTTACAACATAGGTAAAACCTCAGCTGGGATGCAAGTGACTGGTCTAATGATTAAAAATCAGACTCTGTACATGTTCGCTGTCATTTCTAATCTGTTTGCACCAGGAACTAACGATTTCCAAGTGAGGAGGAAACCCTTTTCTGAAGTGTGAAGCTAGTGTAATTTAGCATGACAAGTAACCAAACACATCCACTTAAGGTAATGGTTGTCATATGTGTATCTTTCTGTGGGCTGTGGAGAGTATGGTGGGACTCCCACAGGAATGTGGACTCAGCTGGTCCCACACCCTCCAGTGTACCACAGTGTTTAGGGCTATAAGCAGTAAGGAAAAGAGAAACTCTGGTTTGAGAAGCATAACTTAAAGCACACATCCAAACTATATGGTAGAAAAAACTCACTGTAGTCTCTCATGGGGCAGTGCAAAAAGATGGCAAATCCTGATGAAAGCAATTATACATGTAAGTATTATACATATAAATGAACAAACGTTGACTTTTCCTAATAATTGTGTATTTATATGTGTAGTGATCTGTTATCTTGATAGTTATGTCACTGACAAGGTCGGGATTAAAAACAGAAACAATTTGAAACGGCAATTTTGTTCAAAAGAGTATTTGGGCCACTAAAGAAAAAAAAATTCTGTGAATTTTGACTTTAATCCCAGAATTCTGAGATCAAAGATAGAATTCTGAGTAGCCACACTGCACAAAATAACGCTGCGTAGCTGCCTTGCATAAGCAGCAATTCTGACAATTCTAAACTGCGGCTTCCATGCTTTACACAGCTCAATGGAAACACCTGCAAATCGCAATTGTTTTTTTGTTTTTTTTCAAAACTGACAAATGTTGCTTTCATTTTGCGAAAGAATGGAATGGGAACACAGCTACTGA
This sequence comes from Telmatherina bonti, assembly GCF_933228915.1. Taxonomy (NCBI): domain Eukaryota; kingdom Metazoa; phylum Chordata; class Actinopteri; order Atheriniformes; family Telmatherinidae; genus Telmatherina; species Telmatherina bonti. The sequence continues at coordinate 19,596,602 of NC_136615.1, forward strand.
AAACCCGGTTAAACTTGTTGTCTTAAGTTGTTGTTTCACTTCTGAGATTAAAGTCTGAATTTTGAGAAAAAAAAAGTCAGAATTTAGACTTTTTTCACAGAATTAATTATTTTTTATTCAGTGGCCCTAATAGTCTTCCGTAGTTTTGAGCAACAACATGGTTGACACTTTTCTTTCTGCATATCATGTGCCTGGATTTTTACCGAGGTTTTATGGCAATATATTTAAAGCTCAAATCAAAGCAGTCCCTTAACATTATTCCCTCTAAGTTGCTGCCAGATTGTATTGCTCACTTTTAACTACGGAGCGGCACGCTGACTTACTGCCCGCTGCAGCAGCCACGTCAGTACCCATGAAGACTTGCATACTCTGTAACACCTTTATGCTGAGAAATCAGATTTAATTTATTAGATTTCACCATGGAGCATATGCAGTAAATCAGAGTGTATCACAGTATATGAGAATGTGTGACTGAATTGCCTCCTCACCTGTCATTCTGAGTTTGCATCTTCTTTTGTCTTTTGGAAGCAGTGTGAGCAACATCCATCTCCCCAAAATAACAACATGCGTTTTGAACTTTTGCCACTTTTTATTTGGTGAAAATTCCTTTAATTTTTCTTTTTGTTCTAGAAAAACACAATATCTGTGTCCTTGGAACACATTCTATCCTCTATTCTAACTTGTCTCAAAGAATATGTTCCTCTTGTCATACTTCTGAACTTTTCACTGAAGAAATTGCTTTCAATTCAACGCCTATCCTTTGAGCAACTGTAAGAGAAAGAGAATGTTTTCCAGGGAATAAATTTGTGGAATCATAATTTATTCCCTGGAAAACACATGTGTTTTCAGGTTTAACTAGAACAAGGACAAGGGCCCTCAGTTATTGTAAGATTGTTTTTTTTCTCAAACAACAAAAATGAAGAACAAAATAACTATATTGTGGTGTGCTTTCGGAGTCTGGCATGGTCCAGTTTTCTTTAATGTCAACACAGTTTCCTCAGTGAAAAGGTTGAGACAGAAACAGCAATATAAGTTTATTTAAATATAATGTAAAAGCAAATCAAGCAAATAAAAATCTATCTAAAGTATGTCTGACATATGACTCTTCCAAGATGCTCATGCTGTCTTCATTTAATATCTATTCATCCACAACCTCCCAGACACTGGAGAGCATTTCTGAAATGTGATATAATAGATACTATTTCACATCCTGCCCAAGAGTCTTTAGTCTCAAGAGAATTTTGTACAGTTCTCATCAACTCTGACATCACTGCTCCTCCTCCATGCTTTTAGGGTCTCTTGTTGGTTTCCATAAATAAAGTTAATTGTAAACACAAAAGCCAAATAATGAACCCATTTTGTTTTTAAGCTTTAATAAAAAGGACTTTAGTTTTGACTTCCCTTCAGCTACGCTTGCCTGCATAACCAGGAATGATCATATGTTTCTTTTAACACTATTTATCAAATGTCACATGTTTCTTTTCTAATGAAACAACAGAAATCAGCTCAGATGGAGAATTGTAAGGAAAACCGTTTGTCTCTGCACAGTCTGCAGCGTTTCAATGAATGATTGTAGATTATTGGCAGATTTGAAGTTTCGGTCCTTTAAAAAGTAGGGCAGTTCCTCCTCATTAGTTCCTCTCCTCTTTTGTGATGCTTACAGCTCCTGTCTTAGTTCATGCGGCATTATATACTTCTGAAGGGCTTTCAGTTTCCAGTGCAGCGCAGCATCCTCAATAATCCCAGCCTGTCAGCTCCACAGCATTACTCCATCAGGACTTTTTAAAGAAAAAGTTGTTCTTGCTGTGGCTGGCAAATGATTGCCTTTCCATATTTGACTTTCTTCTATTTCATGATAGACTTGAGTGGAAGATGATACAGACCAACAAGTAAATCACCCTTTTGAGTTTATTCCGTAGTGCAGCATGTACAGTTCAGACTTTTTCAGAACAGCACTTGGATAATATTAATGATTAACCTTTGACCTACTATTTCATTTTAATTATACCTGATAATACGTCATAACAGCCGACTGTCAGTAAGATGTATTGTAATAGTGGTGACCATTTTGTCCGTTTCCTGTAGATCTAAGGAAGACTTTTGACCAGGAACCTCTTGGCAAGGAAGTGTTACTCGAACAGGAGGTGTTACTGCAGTGTCGCCCACCTGAAGGCATCCCAGCGGCTGAGGTAAGCTCCACTTTTTTTGTGTTTTCAATAGTTTTGTTTTTATTTCAGGATATTTTTTTAATAGCTAAAGGACGTTCCACCCTGCTAAACCTAACTAAAAGCTGTCACTGCAAATCCAGTCAACTGGCTTATAAAGAGGTTTATATGATAGTTTTAGGTCAGATTGTGATTAAATTTACTCTCATTTCTGGTGTGATTATTTATATATATAATGTTTAATGGATTGCTAAAATATCCAATACTTATGATATATATTTTGAACGTGAGTAAAGCGATTAAAAAGAAAAACTGTGTTGATTGCGTAATATGCTTCAGTTTTTAACCTTTCTACTTCAGAAATTTTAATGAAATAACAGAATAAATCTGACACAGTACAGTGCACAGATAAGGACATTTCTCACCACTGCCTGGGCTGTTCAGTGCTTTGGGTATTTCCTGAAAATCAGCCAGTAACTGCAGTTTGAAGGGGGAAAAAAGTAATTATCAGCTGAAGACGGGTGGAAAATGTAAGCGTTACTGTGCAAGTTTAGCTGTTATCTCCTCGATGTCTGCTTCCATGTTTCTGCCCTACAGTCGGACATTGGTAAAACTTCATCTGAAAAGCTTCAGTTTAGATTGCAGGTAAATGGAGGATGAAGGTGTGTTATATGGGTTAAAGGGTGTTTTTTACTTTTTAAAATTTTTCTTTACTAAAAGGTGTAAGTACTGAACTGGTGGTTGACCTGGAAAAGCTGAGCCAAGTGGGTGGAACTGTACAGCTGAAAATGCTAAGAAGCTTAAAGGACAAAAGCTTGGGATTGACTCTCCTAGTACAATCCAGGCCTCAGTCTGGTAGTTTTTCCTGTAAAGAACCATATAGTGTTGGTGATTCACCCACCTCTCTGAGGTCACCGTCAATACTGCATGGGCTTAGCGCAGCTTTTGAAGACACAGCTGGAGTCCATTCGTGACAGGCGAGGCAATTCAGATATATACCGAAGAGTAAACAGGTTACACTTTTTCTCCATGATCAGAAGCTTCCCTTTTGTTAAAGCTGCGATTTTGTTTCATAAGTCCTCCGACATAAATCCACAGATGATTTACAGCAGGCGGGTTTTGGTTCAGTTCTATAAGGATCACTGAATTTCTTCCATATCAAGTCAAAACAAGCATGCAAGCAATTATACCAGAAGAGGAATGGTGCATTAACATCTTATTGGTCAAAAATATAATAAATAATGGAAGTTGAGAGGAACAGGTACATAGGTACACAGGTACACAGCTACACAGCTACACGTAGTAATAGTTCTCATATTGTGCAATGTTAAAACTGTTTTCAGTTTGCTTTTATGGTGTACTCTGCTTATTTATATGCTCAATAGGAATGCAGCTTTTTTTCATGCGTCTTTTTACATCACGGCTGCTTGAAAAGTTCCATTTCACATGACATTTTCCCTCCTTAAAGTCAGCTGTTTCATTGGAAAAAAAGGACTAAAGTGAGCGCTGCTTTTTCATCCCAGTTTGTCAGGGCCTTTTTTTAACACAAGAAAATAAAAACGCCTTGGAAAAAGCAGATGGGCTAAGACTGTGGTTACATATGAATTTGCAGAAATATGAAGCAGCCACTGTAAAGGAAAGATCTGTCATATTTCAGCCGCTCAAGGCACGAAAAAATAGAGAGAGGCTGAAGGCGCAAGGAGGAGAGCTGTTATAATTTGTCAAGACTTGATTGAGTGGGTTGATGTCAGGCCTTCAGTGGGTTGTCCGTTCACTCTGTGGTGCCTTTACAGGCCTTTGCCCAGTTAGCTAGAGGCTGAAAGGATGGCAGATGAAAAATCTAAGCTCTAAGGCCAGTTTTGTTTAATCTCATGCTGTATGTGAAGGACATTGTGCTTTGTAGGAGAAGAACACAAATGACATACACATGTGCTGACTGTGCATTGTCACACTGTTGGTACTCTATGTGTACCAGCAGGGACACCAACGTGCCTGTATACTGGGGCTCACATGATCACATCCTGAAAACAGCTCAGCTGAAAGACTATTCATCCTCTCTATTGACAGCGCGGTGTGACTGTGGCTGACCAGCTGGCAGAAATAGACTCCCCACTGATGAGCTGCAGGGAAGATTCAAACTCTTGGGTTTCCTTTTTTCAAACTATGGTAAAAGAATTGGAGGAAATTGTATCCTACATGTAGATCATAGTCATCACAGCTGTCCAGGCTCTTAGTATAAGGATGTAACCTCATCCTTTAATGCTTCTGCTGAAGGCACTACAATAACAACTTTTAATGTAGTAGCTGCCGTTATGAGTTAAACAGTAGCTAACAGTAACTGTATGTTATACTTTCAGATAAGCATTCAGTTGAGATCAGCTATAATACCAAGACATTTCACATTACCAAAAACAAGAAGCCCACATTCAGAATCAAAGTCAGTCAGTTATAATTAGGTCTGATCTCAAATTACAACAAAGCGTGGTGTTGTTTGATGTGAGCCAGTATCAGCCCTCCTTCTATGTCTTCCCACATTTCAGATGATTTACATCAGCAGTTGTCGGGATGCTTAACCGCAGTAATGACATCCTATGATGCTATTCAAGCAGTTGTGAGTTTTTCTTGGCTTTCTGAGGAGGCTGTTGTCCTGAAATAAAAGCATTATGCTCAGTAGTCCTGATAGTTTCTTTGATGATGTTGTAAGTTATTATAACAAAACAAATGAAAATGCTCCCACCAGATGCTTCAGAGATTTTCAAGCTCAGAGTTCAATCTGTGGTTTCCTAGTTCCTTTTTTTTGATCAGTTATTTATAGTCAATAAATACATTTACTGAAGTACAGCTACTCCTTAAGACGTGGATAACCCACAAGCAACACACAAGCACACACACAAAGAAAACAAGAAGCGGGCATTTGTTTTGGCTCTCCTTGTGACGATTACCAATGGAACTTGGGCCTTGAAGAGCTCAATTACAGTGAGTAAGGTTTCTGAAATAGCAAAAGGATTTAGTCATTGCATGCTCTGAATAAATTAGACACTCAGCAGGCTCCATGGGAGTCATTGTTGCATGTTTCCATACACTGTAAAAAAAAGTTTTTAGAAAAAGTTGAGTGAACTGGAAAAAAGAAAAAGACCAGCGGCAAAGCTTTTTAAAGTAAATTCAACTTGAGGGTTCTGATGTTGTATGAACCTAAATGAACCCATTGACTGCCAAAGACATCTTGTGATGTCTTTTTGAATCAGAACATTTCCTGCCAAAGATGCAAAAAGATGTCTTTTGTTGTTTCTGGGGTGCGCTGGGGTGTCTACGGGGTTCTTGCACCGAATGCATTGCGAATATGCTCTGAGGGCGCACCCTGAAGACTCCAGGACATGCACCTGGCTAAATCGACCCTCCATATCTGCAGCCTCAGACCTTAATATTCTTTGCATCCTGAAAGATGAGCCAACATGCTTGAAAATACTGGCAGTAAGGGGGTCTCTGTTATAACATCCCCTGGCAGCCAATAAGTAACGAAAGTAAGTGAAATAGTACATATCACATATTTAAGACAGTTATACTGATTTTCTTGTGTCTTTGAGCTGAAATAACTAAAATTACGTTGAAAAATCTTTTGAATGGTAGTTTCAATTTTTCGCTGCAAGGCTAATCATTCTTTAGTCGGCGAGTCTGTGTTCCATCTATCCATTTTCTATACCTGTTTATTCTAATGGAGAGTTGCAGAGCCAACCCCAGCAGTGCTGAGACATAGGGTACACTCCGGACAGGTCACCAGTCTATCACAGGGCCAACACAATGAGAAACTAGAAGACTTCTCACACATGCATCACGCAGATTCCACACTGAACCTGAACCTTGCAATGAGGCAGCAGTGGTAACCACCACTCTGCTGGTTGGATACAGATTCACCTTTCATATTCTCTAAACCTCCACTATCCAAAGGACTTGAAGTACACTTATGAGGCTGTTCAAAAAGCATTTATGAACCTGTACGCACTCCTCAGAAAGGGTTCATGCCTTTAAAAACAGTTTGTGTACTCATTCATTCATTATCCTAACCGCTTAATCCAATTCAGGGTTGCGGGGGGGGGCGGGAGCCTATCCCAGCTGTCTTTGGGTGAAAGTCAGGGTAACACCCTGGACAGCTCGCCACTCCATTGCAGGGCCACACAGAGACAAACAACCACTCATGCTCACACTCACTCCTAGGGGCAATTTAGAGTAACCAACAAACCTATCATGCATGTCTTTGGACGGTGGGAGGAAGCTGAAGTACCCAGAGAGAACCCACACATACACGGGGAGAACATGCCAACTCCACACAGAATGTCCACTGACCAAACCCCTCCCTAGCCAAGGATCAAACCAGCGACCTTGCTATGAGGCCACAGTGCCAACCACCATGCCACCGTGCAGCCCTCCAGTTTGTGTACTGATGTAGTTTATCATGGCTACAGACCTCCTGAACAGTTAGAAGTGTCACCTCACAGCATAAAAGTTCCTATTTTGAGCGTTATCTTTTCTGTCTGGAGTTTGGAGTTTGCATGTGTGTGAATGGTTGACTCTTTGTATTGGTTCAACGATGGAGTGGCGGCCTGTCACAAGTGTGCCCTCTCTCTCTCATCTAGCTGAAGGGATAGGCTCCTGCGACTGCATTAGAATAAGCGAATAAAGAAAATGCATGGCTAGAATAAGTTTATTCAACTTATTTTTATAGTGTACCTTTGAATATTTGTTACATACTTAATTTCTAAAGGTTTTTCAAGCATCAAGAGAAGAAGAGTTTTTTGACAGTTATGTGTGCTCAGCTACGCGCTGCCCATAGTGATACATATAAAGGTAAATATGGGATTGGAGGTCTTCCATCAACTCAGTGCCGATCCTTTGCTTTTGAATGTCTCCAGAAGCTTATTCATCAACTGCTGACGGCTTCTACACAAGCAGAAGTGGCCTCTTTTATTAAAAATACTTGTCAGCCTTATAAAATAGACAGCTGAAAGAATGCAGCTTTATTGTTCTTTTTCTTCCACCATACCCTGCGTCTCCATTTCAGAGCACTTGTCACAGCCCTGAGACAAAAGCATAAGTTCAGAGGTGATGCAGCACCGTGAGCAGCTAAGCCCGTTTCCATGGAAGCAGGATTTTAATTCAGGCATCTCCTCAGTCGGCCGGGGTCCTGCCGTGTTATCGGGGCTAGCAAGTCATTGATGCTCTGCAGGGAATGGGTCCTGCTGCCATGATTAAGTCGACTGACTTTACCGAGATGAAAGCCAAGAAATACAAAGATCTCCCCCCCCACACATCCTCCTCCAAAATATGAATAAAACCAGAGAAATTTTTACAGCTCGGACTGGCACCAACGCCAAATTTGAGATTTCATGCATAGTTCCGCAAGTCCAGAGGACAGCATATTTTGCTCTTTAACAAAAATTATATTTCCCCTCTTAAACACGCTGATATTTACGCCCAAGATAGAAAATTATAATAAATTCAAATTTCCTAAAATACCTTGACTGATGCACTTTTAAGTAATCCTCTTTTTTTCTTACATCATAGCACATAAATTTGAGCAAAAAGTGCTGATTTTAGGCCTGTTTCTCTTTTTTTTTAAAAGGTTATTTGAAGGCAAATCACAACCAGTGGCTCACATCAGGTCACCTTGTCAAGAAATAGCTGAGTGCATCTTCCCAGTAAGAATGGGGACATAGCAGAGTTATGAGAAGTGCCAGGAATGTCAAGAGTAACAACACTTCGGTGGCCAGTGGAACAGGAAGTGCATTTTCATCAAGGTTTCCCATGGGAGAGGATGTGTCAAGGGTCCAGACTCAGCCCACGAGGTGACCAACCAAAGATTGCCCTTCAGGTGCTCAGCTGTCAGTCACTGCAGTTTTCCTGTGGACAGCCTGTGATTTCCTGTAATGGTTCACATTTGTGAGTGCTGCTGTTCATGGTGAGTCACTGCTCTTTCTGCCGTTTCCTCCAGCGGCTCCATTATGCCTGCAAAAATTCACAGCAAAAAGGATTTTTTTTTTCTGTGCATTTATTCTTATCAACTTCACATGAGGAAAAAAAAAGAAAACATTTTTCACGAGCTAAAACTAAGTATTAAGCAAAATAAAGGGACTATCGTCTGTGTGAAACAGTTTAAAATAGTAATTTGCATATTGAAAACTCTTTCGCCATTATGAATCATTGATTTATGTGCCATTAAAACTCCCCTTAAAATAATATTTAGAGACTCGATTTCTGTCAGCAAAGATGAATTATGCCGTAAGAACCGGTGGATGTCAGGTGGTATTTTATTCTTCAGTGAAAAATTAAATTCACATGATTATTATGTTATAAACTTTTTCTTTATGGCCCTTAAATGATTTTTCAGCTGTTTTCACTGAGACTTTGAATCTGCTCATATTTTTATCTTTGTTCCTGAAAGCTGAATTGTGCACAAATTGAGTTCTGACCTCTCACAGCAAAATAACCCCTCTGCCTAGCTGGAATTATCATCTAAGCTTTTCCACAGGCAAAGGAAGACTCAGGGACAGCACAGACTGCGTGCAAAGACTGTATCAAGCTATTCTCAAATTTGTAAAGCTGCAGTAGGGATTTGTGTTGGGTCATTATTTGTTATTTCACATAAACTAGCCTGTTTGTAACATTGCCTCTCAGCAGCTAGCTTGTCCTTGCACCACATGAACATGCATCAAAGAAAAAAATTGGCTCCAAAGAAAGCAAAATGTCCATTATAATAGCAAGCATAACTCAGTCAACATCAAAACTTAAAAAAGGTGGTTAGCATCCATCTATTCATTGTCTATTCTTGCTCATACACCTGTGCAGGGTCCCAAGGGGGCCGAAGCCTCTCCCAGTAGCTACTCAGCAAGAGGCAGGGTGAGCCATGAAGGTTCTTTGCCCAATTTTGTTGCTTGTATGGTCAGTTCTTAGAATAAGAATGAATTTGCAATAAAAGAAAAAAAAAAAAAGAAGCTGAGCTTTATTAGCTTTGGAGCGAGTTTAAGGAATGTTTATTTTTATTAGTGGTCTGTGGAAAGCTAAAGGCAGGATTGAGCTGGATGAGGTCATTACTCCTGGCCCCAGTTATATTGGAAAACTTTTACCTGTTTGTGAAACCATGATAACCACTGTTTCCCCCCCCCCCCCCCCCCCCCCCCACTTCTTTCTAACTTGGTTTTTTAGCTCACCCAGCAGCAGCACTTACATTTTTTATGTGTTTGATTTTCCTTTGTTTGTTTATCATTTCAGTGTAGTTTTACGTTATCATCAAAATTGCAATAAAACCATTTTTTAAAGCTTTTTAAGTAAAAATTCTGTCCTGAAATGATCCTTTTTGTTGGATTGGACATAGTTCAACTCCGTCCATGTTACCTTCCTCTGCTCTGATCCATGCTAACACCACTACAAACAATACATACAAACATTTTTTCCCATCACATCTCAAAATGTCACACCTTTGTGCATTTTGGCTTGTTAATATTTATACAGCTCACATTTCCATACTTGTCATGCATGCAGATGCAGAGCATATGGCTTGTTGTCTGCCAGTGAATGATTTAATAATCAGTTTGTAACCTTTTGCAGCTCATTCTCCAGGTGTGTCATTCAAGCCTGCAGCAGATACTGTGGAAACGGGGAAAATGAATAAATTACATTGGATAGATAGTTAGACTTCATGCGGGGAAGCTGGAAAGCTCATAATGGCTTCTCTGTCGAGGAGACTTGCACGTTGCTGTGGAACATTATTTTTTCCCTTACCTTCCTCTCTTTTCACACCCCTCTCAACCCCCACACACTGCTGTGCACTCTATTTCTGACACAACATAGATGAGTAATGAATGGTTGTGTTGGTTCCTAACAAGTGTGTGGATTGTATGTAGTGTGTTTTGTGTATTGGGCTAATTAGTGTTGTGCTGGCACACCCTGGCAGAGCGCAGAAACATCCCACTCAGTGGTTACTCCTACATAGCTGCTGCAGTCTGGTCGCTAGCCAGTTTTGTTTGCTGAAGGGAGAAGAAGTGACAGTGAAAGGACATTGAAGCCCCACCTACATTTAGGAGTTCGGTTCTTAAAAGCCCATGGAGCAAATTTGGAGGTCAAATTTTATGGAAACCGAAACCAGAAATCAGTTTCTCTGGTTAGAATTTAGTTAATATCAGTTTGTAGTTTAACACAAATGCAACAGATATTTTCTATTAAATGCATAAGGGGACGGTTACTGTAAAAGGGGTCAACTACATAAATAAATTAGCAAGTTTTACAGATTATGTGCAACATTACCAGTAAAGTTCATTGTCACTGTCCTCATCTATACCAGTAAAGATTGCTGGTTGTTTAGCAAGTAATTGCAGATGTTAGGCTTGGGGGTCGGTGACGACCAAAACTAAAGCTTAAAGGAAAAACTAATGGTGCAAACAAGAAGAAGCTAAATAATCAGGGGCAATTAATCATCTTTTAATCACTTCATCCTGTATGATTTCAGGTATTGTCTCTGGAAATTCTTTTAGCTCAGCATCACTTGTCTTTAAAGGTGAAGTATGTAAGATTTTCAATATTTTCAAAATAAATTAACTAAAACAATAACTACAATCATAATTAGATCGTTTTTTTAAACATGTAGGTTCCAGTCTGTTCATATTTGATGTGTTATTAAATTACAAGTGTTATTTAATCTAATTATGATTGTAGTTATTTTTTTAGTTAATTTATTTTGAAAATATTGAAACTCTTACATTCTCCACCTTTAATGCACTGCATGCAGAATGCGCTTTAGAGATCACTGATTTTCTCCACTTCTATGTTTTCCATATAATCCTTTCTAGATTCTTTCCTGATTATTTTTTTCTAAATATAGTTTTCAGTACATCCTGGTTTCATTGGAGCTTTTCATTATTTTCTGCTTGCTTTTGACTTTTCTGTTCACATTCCCAACCTTCTCTGCCTCCAAATAAAGTAATGTCTGAAACATTTCTCCTCTCCACCCCCATCTTTATTCTTTCCCGTCCGTCCTTGACTCTCTGTGATGATGTATTATATATATACTTTGGCACACAAGTAACTGCCCTCCTGCTGATGCACCTGCTCTGCCTCCCTCTCGCTCATCCTTTTTCTGCCCTCCGTCTTGTGCCCGCCTGTCTCTCTTCTTATCCGTCTCCTTCTCCTCGTCCTCAGGTCTAAGTTTCCATCTTACTGTTTTGTCTCCGTGTCACTTTGCTGTATCCGATGACAGCAGACATGTGGCAATTTCCTTTCGTTAATGACGAGAAATGTGCCAATTACCTCTCCGGATGTCTCACTGCCAATCAGGGACTAACGAGCTGCAAGTGTGTGTGTGTGTGTTTGCAAGTTTGTGTATCTGTGTGTTCCAGCTTTGAGTCTGTTGGCATGAAATGCTGCAAAAGAATTTTTTTTCCAGAATTATTCTAATTTCAGCTTTGCTGTAGACGCTGGTTTATGTTCTCTGCACTGTTTCAGTGCAGAAGGAGAGAATAGTGAACTGTTGCTCACTTTTGCTCCTTCACACATTTATGATGCTCTATTTATGATACAAGTTTCTACCATTTTCTATTCCCTGTCACTCCATCTCCCTCCAACCCCTCCATCTGCACTGAAAAGCTCTTTTGTTCAATTTTTAATTACCTTCTTCTATAAAAGTGCTCTTGACATCTGAACACAGCAGGTTTGGAAAGGCTGCCTCTGTGATTGGCTCAAAATTGGATAACAACTTCTTTGTATCAACTGTCAATCTGTGTTCCTAGAACAGATCTTCCACTACTAAAGCTTCCACCAGTGCCTTGTGCCCAGCACAAACTGATGCAAGCAATACAAGAGAAAATATTTATCATGTCAAAATAGAAAAAAAGAAATTGCTTTTGTTTCTCTTGTTTGCATCATTTTAATTTGTTCTATTCAAGACTTGTGTTCACTCAATTTTCAGCGGGGAACAAAAAACACAGAGGGACAATCAGATCCACTCCAATCTTTGTTCTTTCAGCTCTGCAGTCCTCCTCTTGAGTAGATTTTTTTTGTTTGTTTGTTTTTATCATGCATTCAAGATTGATGGTAAAATGGTAACAAACATGCTTATAAAACCCCTGCAAGCCCCTTTTCAGTCTATACATACACAACTGGATCGAAATGGTTGTGTTCTCCTTAAAAATCTCTCAATATTCAACATTTTAGGATCAGAACTTTGTATTGGGAATGCAAAGATTTATCAGCCTACCAGGGCTGGCCCAAGGCATGAGCCAGATAAGTGACAACTTTAGTTCCCTCTCCTACTAGAAGGCTTCAGAGTGCTTGAAATGTTGCAATATCTTAGTAAAGGATATAATATGTACAAAAATACAATTTAAATAAAGATGGTAAAACAAACTAAGCTATTATATGTCATTTTAAACATGGTCAGGTTGCTTCTTGCGGCAGGCGTCTACATATACATACACACACACACACACACACACACATGTATATATATATGTATATATATACATACATATTTATTAAGTCAGAATTTTTACATCTGCTTCATCCCTAATTGTCATGTATGCATGCTCTATATAATAAAAAAAAAAACTTTATTAAAGAAATCTCCATGAATCTGCCAGTCACCAGGTTCCTGCTGAATTCCTGTGGTGTGCTGCTTTAGTCCTGAAATCACACAACAGATGTCTGACTGCCATCTCAGCAGGTGTAAAAACAGATTAGTTGGAATAAAATTATAATAAAAGCAGGCTCAACAGCACCGCACTGAGATGGCTCATACATGCAGTTTGCTCTGCTTATACATTTAAGAAAACATAATCAACTAAAAAAAAAAATCTGTTTTTACCAATGTAGGTGCCATACTGACGTTACTTTGCCTGGGGATTCAAAGAACCCCAGACATCAAGGAGGCTTATAATTTCATTTGCACAAAATACAAGTTAAAAGACATCTTATTTATTGAGTCCTAAAACGGCAGATATGGGCAAGGACCTACTTTTCAACACAATAGTTTGATTGATTGGAAGTTTGGTGCATCTGTGACACCTTGCAATGTGAGTCATGCTGCATTGGATTGCATGCACCTAGAGTGAGGGAAGGGTTTGGTTTCAGTAGTAGAAGGTTAGCAATAGGATTGTATCCCTTTCGGCTCCATTAAATTGATTCAGCAGATATGTGTTTATGAAAGAAAACACTCATAAGCACCAAAATCTGCAGAGAAAATACGTCAATATTACAGAGGTTTATTGTAAAGCTCTGCTCAGATCAAGTTTACACCCAGTGTTTGTTCAGATGTAATTTTGTCATGGGGATCGGCGTGTTATGAGTTGTATTATGTAAGTGTCGTATGCCTCGATTTGGAAGATGTTAAGTGTGAAATAATTGTGAAATGAAGTATTGAAAATATTTTCCTCTCAGCCTGTCTAGTGTGTTCCCACTGGATAAAAGAGCAGGCAGTCTTGCAGAGGTGTGATTCCAACGGCATCTTTTGTATCTGTCATCACAAACTAAGACAGATACTGGTGATGCTGGTGATGCATAATACGCAGTGCATGTCAATCTTATCTTTTAAGAAAGTTCTAACAATCCTGGTCTCATAACAATGGCTGATGTGTTGTACATCACATGCTGTTTCTGTGGTTTCTTCAGAAAAAAAAAAAAAACTAAACTAAGAAAACACCAACAACAGCGACTGTTTTGTCTTGGCAGAACTCATATCAGGTTATTGCCCCACTTTTTGAGATACTTTATCTCTCCTGAGAGAGACCCTGTATAAACATCCTGCTTATCTGTGCAGCTCCTTGGTGTCTTATCTCTCATCAAGACCTTTTCCTCGTGGGCTATCACAATACACAGGAAGCTAGCTGTTCGCCAGGCCTCCTCATCACTGGACAGCCTCTTTTGAAGAAAACCAAAGAACCAGGAAATATTTTTGAATCAAAGTGTCTGCAGAGTGTGAGAAACCATGTTTTCTCCCATAAAAAAAAAAAAAAAAAAAAAAATTACATATATATATATATATATATATATATATATATATATATATATATATATATACATATATATACATACATATAAAATCCTCAAGCCATTTTGAAGAGAAAGGGGGTCTCGGTGAATTACAGTCAAATAAAACATCCAAATAATCCACTGCTCTGTGATGGAGCCGGGAGTTCAATATCAGGATGATTTAAGGGAATGAAACTCATAAGAAAAGGTCAGACAGCCTCTCAGCTTTCGCAGTTGAGGAGAGTTTTCTTTTCTCTGCTGTCTTGACAACGCTGCTTTTACAGTTGTGTTTTGTTCTCGGAGAGAATAAAACGAACATGATAGTTATTGACTTTTTGTAGCAGGACCTCTGAGATGTAAACAACTGTGCTCTAATCCTGACGCTCAGTTTTTTATGAGCGTTTGGACAGAAACAAGAAAAGCTATAGTTGTTTTAATGCTTCAAACATACATGTTTTTCTCCTCTTTTTTCAGATGGTTTAATGAAGTCTCACCTTATTTAGAAAAAAACCCCAAAACTATTGTGTGAAATTAAAGCTGGCCGCTTATTCTCTTCTTTGTGTTCTGTTTGTGTTTAGGTGGAGTGGTTAAAAAATGAAGATGTTATCGATCCTGCAGATGACAGAAATTTCTACATCACCATCGACCACAACCTGATCATCAAACAAGCCCGCCTCTCTGACACTGCCAACTATACATGTGTGGCAAAGAACATTGTGGCCAAGAGGCGCAGCACCACCGCCACGGTTATTGTCTACGGTAAGGTGCTTTCTGATATTCATATAAAGATCTAACATCTTACATTACTTCACCAGATATGTTTTTTACAGGACCTTTCCATCTGTTTAGTACAATTTTGTCCATTCATCCTTCTTACCAGCCACATATAGGCTGGTAAAGTCTGATACTAGTCGCATGGGAGAAGAATTGAATTCCGCCAAAAGTTTGGCTCAAGTCAAAATAAAACAAATTTCAAAGTCACTGCGCATAAAGCAAATCCTTCTGTCACACACAGCGTGTAGCATTCTCTTGTTTTGTTTTCTGCCTGAAGGTGTGCAAGGACTGGAAGATTTGTGATTTTCCGAACCGTGTGAGAGGTGCTGATGTAGCTGAGCTGTACTTAAAGAGACCCCTGCTGTGGTTTCACACAGGCTCTGCCACTGTCACCCTAACATCAACCAGCTTGACTGTTACTGCGCAGCATGGCTGTGAAGTTAAACTTCAACGCCTGCTGGAGGCTATTCTAGATGGAACAAATGACACATGAAGAAGATGCTCTTTTGAACTCAAGACGTTGACTACTAGCTTGATGGCTTGTTCTACTGTAGCTTACAAAGTCTGTCATGTGCTTGATAATTTCCCTCTGGGGATTGAGGAGCATCACAACCTCCCTGTTTTCAGACACCAAACTGCACGTAGTGTTTGTACATCCAGTGCAGAGTGAAAATTGCTGAATAAAGAAACAAAAGAAGCAGATGCACACAAAGAAGCCAGATGTTTGAAAATGATCCTGCCGCTGGTGTTAGGTTTCAAATCTATAATTTTCTCATCACTTCCCTCCATCCCCTTGCTTGGACTTGCAGAAGGTTTTGTATTTTAAGCTGGCTTTTGTTTTGTTTGTCCATTGTTGTTACAGTAGAATGAATATTTTGTAAAAAATGCAGTCATTTGGGGATCAGCGTCGGGGTGATATAGACATGTAAGAGAGGACAATTCAATGGCAAGTATCTCTTCAAGGCTTTCATGTCGCTAACACAGTCTGTTAGGATTACACGTCAAAAAAGTGCTTTGATGTCAGCTCATCTCTTCCATTTTGAAGACGGGGCACTCACACATGTAAGTACAGTTGTTCTGCCTGTTACTGTATTCATTCTGCCCCACACTACTGCACAAAAAATACCCAAACCACAAAGGAGACTTTTGTCTGATGCTAGCGTTGAACGACTGGGAAGGATTGGCGCTGTGCTGTTCTCCCCAACCCACCACAAGGCCAATGGAAACAGAAGCTGACAACTAAAACAGGGTGTGGACGGGAAGATGGTAACAGTAGGAGAGATGATAGAGCCTTAATCCATGGAGAAAAGAAAGGAGACAGTAAAAAATAAATAAATAAAATGATGGGCTTTTGTGGGATTTCCTTCAAGTCCAGTATTTTAGACTCTGCTTGTAAGTGTGGCACATTTGAAAGTCAGAGGCTCTGAGGGGCTCGGATCCACCATCTCTAATGCCACAGACTTGTTCTCAGCCACAAGCCCCGGTGTCACTCCGCACTGGATTTAGTTGCTGACAGAGATGGATGAGTGGGAAGAGAGGCATTAGCAGGACTCAGTGAATGGAAAATGCAGCAATCTTACCAGAATTTACAGTCTGGCTGCACCGCAAAGTTACGACCCAAGATGTCAGGGTCACAATGCAAAACTCCACTAGTACACATTGTTTATTGTAAATCAGGAT